>NW_026623344.1:444554-449096 GCF_030028575.1 Malurus melanocephalus
CAGGCTCTTTTTGGTTCTTAATCCTGAAGCTATGAAATGGTTTTCATAGTTTAAGGTGAAATGGTGGTCTTTGCCAACTTCCTGAAGTTGGCTCTTTTTAATGAAGAAAACAACACCACAGATGTCTCAAAAAAACCTTAGCACACCACAATTTTTAACAACAGTTAATACCCCTTTATTAATTTGGCTGAAATAAGCCTATAAACAATTCAAATGAGGTGTTTAAGGGATAGTCTCTCTTTGGGCGTTGCAGCCTTGCTGAAGGATCTGCAGTTCAGCTGTTGACAGGATGAGCTGCCCTGAGTAAATGGTTCAAATTCTGCAAAGTGGCTYATCCACCTTCTCCTTGAGGATTGGAAGGATCTGCTAAAGGCATGAGAGACATCAGCTTGTAAGGCCATCCACAAAAGCTTCCTTCAAATGTCAGAGAAGGGAAGGGATGCATGGACAGGGATGTGGTGCTCTCGATAGCATGGACAACGCTTCAGCATCGAAGTCCTACAGTCCAAATCCAAGAGATTGYCCCAATGGGACAGAAGGGCCTTTCTCCACCCAAGGGCTGGATAGTTACATGTCACAGAACTTCCACAAAGATTGCTTGGTGATCAATGGAGAATGGAAAATAAAGAAGTCCTCATTTTCCATGAGGGAAAGTTAAAGTGAAAACAAGTGAGCTCTGATAAAACACACACAAACCATACATGAACGGTCTCTGTGCCTGTCACTGCTCTGTCATCCAGGCATTTTCATTCATTCTGAGGATTCATTATTTAAATCTTAAAATGCCTCTCTGAAATTCAGTAGAGATATTCCTGCTTTCAATAATGCATTTGCAATAATGCTCTCYTCCCTCCTTCAGACCTCATTGAAGACATGTTGACAGTTTTGCATGAATTAATGAAAAAGAAGTTAGAAGTGGCTGACCAAGATTTATTTATTATATTAAACTGACCGTGTATCCATGCTGCTCTTCTGAAAAGAGAATTAAGAGAAGAAACTGGAAAAAAAAAACTGTTTGAAATGTATGGTTTAGAATTTATTCTCTTCCTCAATCCACAGTATGTAATTTTAAGAATCAAAGTTCTGGTTTAAGGAGAAAATTTTTGCTCTAAATTGTAAACAAGACTGCTTTCCTGGTACTGCTTAATATGCCRAAAGGAAGTGAAAATGGATGTTTCCAATACTAGAAAAAACATAARTCCAAAGTAGGTCACTTAATAGATAAGGGCTAATTTTTATTTAGTCCCATTTGTTTAAAAAGAAAAAAAAAATCATTATCTTGGCAACAAAACACAAAGACACAAAACATTTACATTCCTGCTGAATATTTTATTGCATACTCTTTCTGATAAAAATCTAAAACACAAAGTCTAAAAGTGTATGTGCCTCAAGCGCAGAAGTGACACCTAATCTTTCTGAAGCAATGCCCTGCACTCTGGAATGTGTCGAGTTGGAAATACAAGTCTTATGAGTCTCGCACTCCCTTCATTTGCATGCACTCCTATTTCACAGCCGTATTTCCTTTAACACCTCAGCCTTCCCTGTGCATTCCGCGTTCGGCTCTGCCCGGTGTGTGACAATAACCCCGGGCAAGAGCGCAGCAGAAGGCTGCCAGCAGCACAGGGCTGGCACTGACTGGCCAAGGGCTTGCATGGCACATGCCAGCTCAAACACAGGCACTTCCTCTTGCTGTTTTTGTGCCTCCCGAGGCCAGGCAACCAAAGATGGAATTTCTCTGTTCCTGGAACATCTGGTGTAGACTCTCACTGCTCATAATTATGCTCCTGTCCCAGCCCTCTGCAGGTGCAGGGAAGTGCAGGGCAGGTTCTCTGAGAACACAGCACTACAGTGGATAAGCTCATCTATAAATCTGAGTGAAACATGTGCCATAGGATTTAACATGCATTTATGATTTTTTAATTTTTGCTGAGAAAGCAATACCAGTTGGAATAATGTTACATTATAAGGTTATGAAACCTTGGGTAAAATCTCCAGCTCTCAGTAACTGCAGGGYTTTCTATTGCAATAAAAATATTTGTGTCAGCATCTTAAGCTGCTGTATCACTTATGCCTTTACAAGCTACTCCTACACCACTCAGTCAATTTTTACCCCTTCTCTCAACACAGGCTTTCATTCCTCAGGCATCTGTCTTCACCCACTGTCCTCATCTCACATGGTAACTCCAGGAAAACCTTCCCATGTGTGCCCTGGCTGTTGCAGTGCAYGCTGGCTCTCAGACAGGCTCTGACCTGCGAATGTTGTGTGAGCCATGACCTGTTCCTCGTTGGGCTCAGCACGGCTTGCCTGGACAGATGGTGAGTAATGGCATGCACCTCCTACCTGTCTTTCTGTGCCTTTCTCCATATGGTTCTTGTACTGGACCTGGAATCAAATTGGAAGAGACTGTGTGACTAGGAAATTAATTTKGTTAAGCTTGACAAAGCTGCTGTTAAAAATTGTTGTGTTCTCATATTGGTGTGAATGACTGTGTGAGTAAGTTCAGATTGAGAAGGGAATATGCAGATCCCTTGATTTTATTTGGGTCAAACCCACCTGTACTGTGGCTAGAGCTTACTCTGTGGTGTGTGTCTGTAAGCCACTGTAGCATACGAGTGAGTTCCTCATTTTCCCAAGATAATAATCTCGTGACAGATATGAGGTCATGCAGCATTAATTTCTGTACATGTACACTGCATGTCTGTGAATGTTCTGATACTGCACAGGATTACACAGTCTTGKAAATGGATAATCTCACTTGCTCCTTTTGGTGGTGGTAGGAGGTCGTATTAAAACAATCTGATATTGAAAAGGATGTTTTTAGATTATAGATTTAGTTATATCCTCTTTGTGCTTGAAAGGAACTGATTAAAAATGTCAAGATTTCAGGATCTAGGATAACATCTCAAAAGGAGTCTATAAATKTTCGTCAGTCTGTCATAAGATTTAGCTTCCAGTGAAACGTAAAAACAAAGGCCAGYATTATTTTACAGATATTCTTGATAYATTTGTTTCTCAGTCACTTGGGACCAAATCCCCAAGARGAAGCTACAACATGACGGAATTTCTGTTCTTTGGGGTGGAGCATGGTGGTCCAGGCTGTTAAAAGTGATACAACATTGATTTAGGACTCAACTGCATGGTTAATGCAGYCCAGTCTAAGAATGGGCTGGTGGAATTCCTGAAGAGCCACAATCAATTCCTGCCRAGAGCTTCTGCTTCCCAGCACGCAGGCCATGAAGGTATGTTGTGGCTTCTAGACATGTGAAGGTTTGGGTGTGCAGCTCATGGAGGTATGGAATCTGGAGACCATGAAAAGCAGGGATATTCATGAGGGAGACACCTGTGGTCATTTTACGTATTTTGAATATTTTTTTTAAATCTTATTTTCAACATTTACATTATAAATCTCCTATAAACCARCCTCTGGAACAGGGGCTGGGATCCAGGTGTCTCTGCCCTTCAGTGAACATACCTACCACAGYGCTGTGGTACCACACTCATTGCTTCTCCCTCTTTACCACAGGTATTTTTTATTTATTTATACAAAGTGAAACAGATTCATCATCAAGACTTGTGAGATTAACAAAATATTCCATAGACAGGAACTTCAAGCGCTGTTGAAGAATGAGAGGAATTTTGCTACCCAGTGCTCCATACTTTGTGACTGGTGATTTTGGGAAGCTACTCCATGTGCTCACCACATGCCTCTGGGATGGAGTTTCTCAGGAGATGCAGGTGGAGGAACGGAGAACCCTGCCAGGCGTGAATTAGACATGGAAAATCCAGCTCTGCTGACACTGCAAGGTTCCTGCACAAACCCAGAAGCGAAACTTTAACACCTGGTTTAACACTGGAAGCAGAGGACTGTGGAGGTGAAGAATTTTTGAGTGCAGGCACATTGAGGTGAGAAATGTCTTTGAAAATCCCACTAAGTATTTATTTACATCTTTAGATACTTACCTAATTACCATAATTTGATTCCAAATCAATTTAARAACTTGTGCTTCTTGCATATTAAGACTTTGCATTACATTTCTTTTCACCCTGAAAAGACACTTCCTAACATGGCTCAGAGGGAGACTGTCATTACTAAGCTATTAATGAACCTGTACCTTTGATTGTGTGCATTTCATGTCAAGTGAGAATTGTTTCAATGAAATTGATTTTTTTTTTTTTTTGGCTGATCAGTAGAACAAGTATTCATCCTTAGTTTTCCTTTACTCTGAGAGATTTGGTCATTTTGCCTGGAATACACTAGTTAAAACTTACTTTCAGCCTTCATTTCTGTTTCTCAGCTATTTAACCAGAAACTCATTTTGTGAGTCTTACAAGGAAAAGATGTTTGGAAAATATCTGTCACTTCCTAGGAAAAAAAAAATGCATACACAAAACCAAGAAAAATAAAACCTAGTGCACTTACAGAACTATTTAAAAATAGATGTTTGCTGGCATTTTTTGGTAGTATGAGGTCTGGAATACAAGATAAAATGGAAGTGACACCAAAGACAGTATTCAAGATAGTAAATATATTGATAGTAAAT
>NW_026623344.1:449241-462897 GCF_030028575.1 Malurus melanocephalus
ACAACCAGGAGAAAAAAAAGACCAAGAGAATATTTGGTGTTTAGAGACAAAGGAGTTGGATAGTCCAGTCAAATGAAAACTTATCAGAAATAAGGCTGCATCCTACAAACATTTATSTATCCACTCAAATATGTTCATTATTAAGCAGTTTATTAGGTGCAGATTAAAAAAAAAATAAAAAAGGAATAGTGAAAGAGTTGAACTTAACCCACTGATCAGAAAACTAAACATCATTTGAAACACAAAATAAACAGAGGGTCCTGTGCAGCTTTGAACCAGCCAGTGTATTTGYAATTATTACTTTTAAAAGAAGCTGAATATTTACTTTCAAAACCAGTACTTCAGGTGGCTTCAAAATTATAACACACAGAACTTTTCAAAGTTATTTTTTCCTGAACCTAAACTTATGAGAGAGAGAAATTTATGTCATAATTATCTAATGTTAGCAAAAACTAGCAAACCAGATTTCTGGGACAGTCATTCAAGTATTATGAATTTATTAAAAAAAAAAAAAAACCAACAAAACAAAACTGAGTGCTTGTGATCACGTTGCTATGTGACATTTCTTTCCAAAATAACAGGACACTGCTGCAAGCACTTGTGTTCTACATCCCAAAGCAGGCAGTACTCTCAGAAGTGGCTCCAAGAGCCAGCCCACGTGGATGAGGTTCAGTGTGTGTCGGTGGGAATGGACCACTTCCTGCAGATCCAGGGGGCCCTCACAAGGAAGATGAGCTTTTTGAAGGAATTTTGTCTGTATTGGAATTATACCTCATTTTCTTCCATCTCTACTTGCCCTGTGACTCTCTCAGCTATGAAAGGTAAGTATGCCCTGTTCCAGGAGAGTGTTTGTAAGGAACTGTTTATAGACATAGGGCATAAGCACCAGTGATCAATTTTCCATAGACCAGTACCACGTTCAATATTGCAGTAAAAAACCTCTGCATAATGTGAGCTCCCAGTTATGATAAAATGGTATCACTCTTTGAAAATGGGATTCCCTTCATGGGCATCATCAAAAAATATCCCATTCATGTGGGATATTTTACAAGAGCCTGGAGTTACAGAACAAAGAGGAATGGCTTCAAACTGACAGAGACTAGGTTCAAACTGGAAATAGGAAAAAAAATATTGCCTGTGAGGGTGCTGAGGCCCTGCACAAGTTACCCAGAATCTGTGGCTGCTCCATCCTTGGAAATGTTCCAGGCCAGGTTGGATGGGGCAACCAACCTGAGCAACCTGGGATAGTGGAAAGTGTCCCTGCCCACGGCAGGGAATCGGAACAAGATGATCTTTAAATCCCTTCCAACACAAAATATTCTGTGATTCCATGATTCTACTGACAAAAGACACATAGACGGGAAAAAAAAAAAGTTACAAAAGATAACCTATAAAAGGCTCCAGTCATACTCTTTTCAGAATGAGAATTTTACTCATCATTATAGCATGATCATTCATGTAAGCTAAAAATAATCCTTTCAGTTCTGTTTGAAATACAAAATTTGTACTTTCTTAAATGCCTCTAGTCAAAGTATAACAGACTCACAGAGAATGAAAAGCTCACTTCTGTTTTTGGAAAAAAATCTGAATCAGCCTATTTACAGTGCATGAGGATTCTAATTGTTTTCCTAATATAGTAATTATAATTATTTCTATACACACCACAATGAAAGGCAATGGAAATTTTCATAAATTCATAAATTTGATTTGTCATCAAATGGATGTTCTCCACAATGTACGACTTAATTTTTGTTCATTTCATACCTCAGTCATTCCCTTATGAAGAAAATCTTGAAAATGTGAATTAAGTAAAACAGATGCAGTGTGGGTGTTGTGAGTATGCCTGCACTCAASCCCAGAATAACATTATTTACTACTTTGCTGAAAATGGTATTTAAAATAATCTAACCGAAGGTAAATAAGTTTCAGGGCCACAGTCACTACTAAAATCATTGAATCAGTGAGATAACTCACACCTTTAATTTTTTTACTACATACTAATGTGGATGTTTATTGTGTTACATGAAAAGTTTGTAATTTTCAAAACTTTCAACTGTATTACATGCGATAGTCTTTGTGAAATGCCACTGAAGTGAGAAAATTGCTCATATTTATAAGTATATTTTTAAGTGCTCCAGTAAAGAGATGTATAAAYCTGTCATGCAACCTACTGGTCATCGCCTAAACTTCTGAGGATTTTGATGGCTTAAACAAAATGTTTGCAAACCAATTTGAAATCCTAAGACAGAAAACTATCATTAAAGTCTAGGCCATTACCACCATGTATAGGTTTTAATGACAGTACATTTCACAAATTAGGCAAATTTAACTTTATTCAGTCAATTAATACTCAGTAACATTATAAAACTTCGTATAGAATTATCCTTACGCAAAGTCATAAGAGGYTGAGAAAACTTTAATTACAAGGAATAAGAGAAAAATTAACAAAAATTGTAAGAATAATCACCSTAAGTATAGACCAAGAGTGATACAGATGAAACTGTACAAACAGGATTATCTCTATTTCTCCTTACCCCACATGGCACACTCCAGTAGGACACGGTACAGAATTCACTTCATTTCCACTGCTGCTTCTTTATCCTCAGAAGAACATCTCACTTCAGCTCAATCACAGCATTTGTGCAGGATTTGAGACTTTTGTTTTGTTACACTGCTATTTTTTGGGGTACAGACCATATAACCTGTTATGGGATGTGGCCCTGTGCATGTTCCTTGTGGTTTCCAGAGCAGCTGAGTCCCAGTCCCTGTGACCACAAACCAGCAGTGGTATGAGAAAARCCTGCAGGGAAGTGTGGACAAACCAAACAAATGCTGGTTGTCTGATTGTTTAGCCCAGCTAAACAGTTCCATTGTGAAATCTTTCCTCCTCAGTGGTCAGGGAAAGCATTGTTTCTCCCTTTAGATGGAGAATCATCCGGTTTTTGTGGATGTTTCATGTCAAGTCCCTTGAGAGGATTAGGTAAAAGTGCTATTWCTTTGGACATGTAAAATTTACTTCATCTTCTTCACTAATTACTAAGGGTGAAGTGACTCTGACACAGGTGATTATGTTCTGGGGAACAGTCAGCCGTCCAAAACTTCTTTACATCTCCTTCTCTTCATTATCCATCTCCTGCTCTTTGTTGTCCAGAGCAAACTGCATTTTTTTCAGACAAGTCCAACTCAACATTTTTATCTAACTGGATCTTCACCCTTATTTTCTTACAGACCTGTCTGTGATGGTAACCCATGAAGTTTCCTGRGTTTGTCTCCAAGAAGTTTCTACCATCACTGTGGAAAATTGCTCCCCAAATGGAAAACAGAAGGGTATTTGTAGGTTTTCACTGCAGTGTGAACTTCYGCAGTTTCTTTGGTGAATGGCTGATACTGCTCCAGCAAATTTACACAATGACCTCATCATATGTAATGGTTCCTGTTTTCTTTGGGTTATGATAGACATCTCTTTGTCAAAAGGAGGCTGATTCTGCAAGTCCCCCAAAAATGCATCAGCAGAACTTCAGTGAAGGATTGAGCTGTTGATTATTTGCAGGGGTAGCGTTCTGCTTTCCCAGAATTTCTGCTCTCTAATGAAGGAAGACAGAATTTTTAGGTGACTATAACTATATGCTCAACATATTATTTAAGAGGTACYTATCAGCTGTAGGCAGCCTAATCAYTTCCTGRAGAATGAAATTACACCAACACCCYYCTGCCCTCCCTCCTCTTTTGGTGTGTCTCTGCATGGGAAATCTCCTAAATGGTCATTCCTTCTCATCTTCTATGAAATTTGTGTTCTGTTTGGCTCACCACTTACCTGTTTTCCCACCTGGTATTGATTTTGATGGAGAWGTTAAAATTAAATTACTGTTGCCTTTTTGTGAAAAATCTTTGCAATTTAAGTGCCYAAAACACCCTTAGATAATGAGTGGATGAATAAGAGACGATTATACTGTCTCATTCAGAAACATGCAGAAGTATTTCCATCAAATCCCACGTGGTAGCGAGCACAGCAAAGTTCATCTTCCCATGCATCAATCAACACATAAGAATTTGTGCCTCAGCTTTATGAGCCTTGACTTTCACCATGCTACCCAGAAGCTCCCTGATGTGAGAATCAATGCCAGGAGAAAGAACTCTTAATTTCACTTTCTAGTGTCAACCTCAATGCAGAAAATGGCAGGAGAGTGTCATCTGTTTTATGTGAGACTGGAGAGATGCTGCTCTGTCTTAGGGTTGCCAGGTTCAGGCAAGCTCAGCCRTTGACAGCTTAAGTTTTTATCCTTKCTGGAGTCTAGAACTCCTAAACCCTGCTTTGCTCAGCTAATGGTAGCCTCAGAGCTGGTAGACAGAGCTTGACAATATGTTTCAATCGTTTAAGGAGTTTGAAACACTCTTGGGGAAAAAAGAAAAGCCCTTGTGTTTAGGCTAAACCCATATTACAACCATTGTTACAAAGAATATGTTTCTTTACACTAACCTGGAATGTGCCCAGCCAAAAAAAAAATGCTGCTGTTTTTAATTTAAACAGAATAATTAATGTTTTAGCTTAAGGAATTAAAGAATATAGTAAATTATCTATCTTTGATCTATGTATTATACATCGAAAGGAGGTGGCAGCAAAAAAAATTAAGGTAGGGGGTGTTTAATCCTCTAATTCTAGTTTTTGTTTTCATTTATTCAAAGTGTCAACATTTCTGGTATCAGGAGGTGTAACTGTATAGTAACAAAGTGGAGGTAAATTAACATGTAAGCAAATGCTACTTGGTAGGAGTATTRTATCAAAGGTCTGATCTGTCTGAATTGCAACTGCTACATGTGTGGCATCCAGTATTGCAATAACTACTTATTTGCATTCTGTTTTGATGCACCTAGACATAGAAATACCTGAAAGATGCACATTTTTAATAAAAAACTGAAAAAAAAGGCATGTAATTATTACTATCTGGGCACTGGTTCTGTCTCAGGGAGGTTGATTCCTAGGGTAGATGGAGCCCAGCTATGTTTTTCTAGATGTGTATGGCAACCTGCTGATTGCTGTCTCACCAGAATAAACTCTAAACCTTTCCAGCTGTTCTTAATCTGGCCCCTTAACCTTTAAAAAAACCAGAGGCTTTCCATTCCTCAGAGCCAAACTTTGCTAACAATATCTAGGTTGTTTTCAGAGCAAGCTTCAAACATAAAAATGACTAATAAATCCATATTCCRTAATAGTTAGGCTGGAAAACTATTATTTAAAAACAGACTCAGTTTTTATGACCCATTCCTAATAAAAATCCCAAGTATGCTTCACTAATGCTACCATTTCAGATACTCAGATCCCGGATGATAGGCATGATATCCAGATAGATACACCAATAAATATGCAAAGGCTATAAATCTGTCTCAAATTAGTGATTTGTAGATGTGAGAGGGGGAAGAGGGCTGGGAAATTCTGCTTTCTAATCTGTTGGTTTCCTGACTCTAAATGCTCTGTCACTTCACAGCTGCTGATTGTATTTTTCTGCGGTTTGTATTCAGTGCTAAATACATTACTCCACGCTCTTCGAAGAAACCCGGGGCTTTGCACAGACTTTTAGTCTGCACCTGATTCCACTCGTGTGAAGACTAATTTTGGGTAGCCCAGGGTCAGGGCCAGAGTCAGCCCCCAGCATGCTGAGGAGCCCTCCGGCGTGAGAGCAAGGGAGGTTTTGAGGAAAGAAACAGCGGCTTTTGGATGGAGCCACAGCCTAGAAATTCATAACGCTTCAGAGGACCGTAGCCCGCTGGCTTCAGGATTCCAGTTCAGGCTTCCTATTAAAACAACAACACAACCCGTAGTAATCACTCATAAACATCTATCTTTCTGACTCTTTTACGGCCTCGTAATTGCCCCCACCCTGACAGGCGGATTTATGCCCAGGCCGCCAGCGCCCGGTGCCAGGGAGCTCCTCCGCCCCCGCGGCACCGCCGGCTCCTCCGGGGGAGCGCGGGGCAGGGCTGGGGCTGCCCTTCCCCGGGGGTCGCTCTGGCCACTTTGGAAGCATCAAAGSCCCCAGCTCCCCGCAGCCTCCTGCTTCGTTACCACCTCCAACATCCCGCTCCGCTGCTCGGGTTTGGCCGCTTGTTCGGTGCAGGCTCGCTTCTGGCCTTAAGGCAGCCTCCTCTATCGGCTGGGGGGAGCGCTTTTCCTGTGTAAAACTCAAGGACTATCCCAGCAGCGTTCAGGAGGGAAGTCCTCTCCTTTTCGCTCGTCCTTCTTTTCTCTTCCCAAGAGGACTTAGTTCAAGTCTCTCCCGCAGATCTCTCTCTCGCCCTCCCGGCTGGACTTCGCAACTTCGGGCGCGATTCCGCTGGTCTTTTATTCGCCTTTTTTTTCCCTGCGGTTTCCCCCTCCCCGCCTCCCCCCGTCATTTCTCATTCCCCGCAGTCCGCAGCCACCGGGAGGCTCTTTCCCCCTGCCCGCGGGGCACGGCCGGGACCCCCGCGGGCCGGGCACGGACCCTCCGGCGGGCAGCGCTGATCCGCCCCCGCCTCCCCCTCCCTGCCTCCGCCGGGAGCGCCTGGAAGGCAAAGGATGGCCTAGAAATTAAGCAGCATTTCTGAGGTGGTACATCTGCCTCTCCCCCCCGCCCGCCCCCTTCCCCATTTTCTTACACGGCTTAGGATTTCTCCGTGTCTCTCCCACTCCTGCACTTTTTAAAAAAAATTGTAATTGACCGCCGCCCCCCTCCGCCCCAAGCTAAGGTGGTCTCGGAGAGGCGAGGCGAGGCGCGGGGCTCTCGGGGAGGAGGCGAGCGCGGCGCTCCGCAGGAAATGCCGGCGCTGCTGCGGCGGGGACACCCCCGGCCCGCCGCCCCCCGGCCAGCGGGCGCTGACCGCCGGAGTCGCTCCCGGACCCTGCCCGGCCGGCAGTAAGCCGGGGGTGCGCAGGGAGCCCGCCGAGGCCATGGGCGGCGGAGGGGCGGCAGCCGCGAAGMGAGGGGCGCCCGCCCGGACCGCGCCGCGGGAGACCCGGCGCCGCCGGAAACTTTCCTCGGCGCTGTGCGCCGGCTCCCTCACGGTGCTGCTGGCCCTGGCGGTGAGGCTGGCGCGGGGGCAGCGCTGCCCGGGCCGGCGGGGCTGGGGCCGGGTGCTCCCCGGCGCGGTGCCCCTCTGCCTGGCCGGCGCCTTCCTGGGCACGGGGCGCTGCTCGGTGAGGGCCGGCGGGCGGCCGCGGGCGGCGGCGCTGCTGCTGCTGGTGCTGCTGCTGGCCGCCTGCTGCGGGGGGGAAGCGGTGGCGCAGACGGCGCTGGCGGCGGGGGAGGAGGAGGAGGAGGAAGAGGAGGAGGAGGATCACTTGCTCTCCCTCACCGCCACGGGGGTGGTGCTGAGCTGCCTGGCCGCCGTGACATGGCTGGTGCTGAAGCTGAGGCAGGGCGTCCTCATGCTCGCCGTGACTAGCGCGGCCAAGACCACGTCCCTCGTCGCCTTGGAGAGGGTCCCGGCGTCCTGGCGGCCCTACCTGGCCTACCTGCTGGGGCTGCTGGGCATCCTTCTGGCCGGCTACGCCGACCGGCTCTGGCCCCCGCGGCGGGCCGCCCCGCTGGCCGAGCCTCCCGCCGCCCCCCCGGCCGCGGACGAAGCCCCGGTGCTCAGGCGGCGGCGGCGGTCCAGCTCCATGATCTCCCCCGAGATGTCGGGCGGCGGCGGCAGCGGCAACAAGACCCACCGGAGGACCTCGCTGCCCTGCATCCCCCGGGAGCAGGTAGGGYAGGGGCTGGGGGGAGACGGTCCCAAACTTTGCCGGGGGTCCCGCCGGCGGCGGAGGCGCGGGGAGCTGCGCTCTCTCGCCGCTCCTCGCCGGAGGGGCCGCGCACGGTGCGGAGAGCCCCGGGCGGCCGCCTCGGGACGGGGCCGGGGGAAAGCGGGGCTCTGCGGACCTTCTGTGGGCGACGGAGAGAGGGCTCGGGGTGTGCTTTTCTCTTATAGCTGTGGCCGGTGCTGGCTTCTCCCAAGACTGGCAGAGGGAGGGCTGGGGTGCACGGTGCCCGCTTGGCTCTCGCAGCCGGTGGGAACCTGCCCYCAGCGCAGCCCTCGGGTTTCCCAGCATCGCTTACGAGCCTCGCTATTTCAAACCTGTAGTTTCCTAGAAAAGTAGCTTAGCCTCTTTTAACTTGCTCTAAACTTGAAAGGCGTGTGTGTGCGTGAGCCAAGCAGCTTGTCCTCGGTGGGAGAAGTCCCTTATCAGGGCGTCAGCCTGTCCGCTGAGGCTCCTCTTTGCACTTTGCCTCCCCAAGGCTGTTCCCGTGCGTGTAATCAATAGCTCCCGCTCCGCCGTGGCTGTGGGAACCGGTGCGAGGCACACGCGATTTATCTCAACTTTGTTTCCTTTGAGAGGCTGTGATTGGAATGGCTGASTGAAAACTTTATTACTAGTGATGCGTTCATTTAAAAGTACGCCTTAAAAAACTGGAGAAAGCAACAATCAAGCACCGGTATCTTTACTGCGCAGCTTTATAGAGTCCTGACATGGYTTAGCTCTGTGCTTGAACTATTTCTCAATGTTTTTGAGATTTAAAAAGTATCAGTCCATGTGTTACCGAGTGTGAGTGAGTGTCTYGAAAGTCGGGGCAACCCTTGCTGAGCAGTGGAAAGGGAAACCCGGGAGGAAAATAAGTATCAAATGGTGTTAATCTTTTTTTGTCGATTGGTATTGAAAATGCTTCTGTGCGCTGTCAAGTGAAGCGTGTTGTCATACACCAAAGGTTTTCTTTCAGGTTGCTTGCTGGATAAGCAGCTAAGTATTTCCAAGTACTGGCATCTAACTATATGGTGTGGGTGGCTAGTTTGTTTCTGTAAATGGTTTGATTACATCCCTTTGTGGTTGGTTGTGACATTTTGTACAATAGGGCCTGACAACATTATATACTTGAGACTTGTTTTACAACAAATGTACTTATTTATTTAACAGTTTTGTTTAGGTAAAATAAATATTTACTGCAGACAAATACAGTGTGAAAAAGTAGAAAACTGACCCAGTTCTGACTTTTGACAGGAACTGAGAGAGAGGGAAGGGTATAAAAGTAATTTGTAAATACAATAAAGCACAAAATTAAAATTGTTCATACTTACTTGGTGATGCTAGGCATTTCTGGTGGTTTATTACAATAATAATTTGTAATATTTTAAACATTGCCACTCACTCTCACACTTCCAATAATCATTCAGAGACAGGACTCAATGACCACACTTCTTTTCATATGAAGGGACTTCAAATCTCCTGCATATACCAGAATGTGAAACTGGTGATGGATAACAAGGTAGACTTCCTTTCCCTCCCCAATGGTGCCTTGCCTGGGGACAGTGGTCAGCTTTGCCCTGAGCAATTCCCACTTCCATGCAGTGGAGCTGGAAGTTAGCTGGCGACTGTTCAGTTCACCCACTGCAAGATTTTGGCAAATTCCTCTTTCTTTTGTTCTCCCTCACTGTTAATCAATAGTGAGATCTGGTATAGCTTGCGTCACTGTGTGATTAGAAATGGATGATTACTTTGGAGTTTAGGGACACTTTTTTAATTTTTTTTTTTCTTTTAGCCCAGTGTGGGTTTGTGTATGTGAAGTTCTCTCCCTTCTTATTTAAGAAAAATCTGTTTTCTTAAATAAATGCAAGTGTGATAGAAAAATGGAAAAGCCGAAACAAAGCTCTGTAAGGACCTTGAAGAAATGCTGGGAAAAGTGGGACTGTCTTACAGCAAACAAAGTTTATGTTTATAGCAAAAGTCAGCTCCTTGTAGACTTAAAGAAAGTATAGGTAAATGTTTTTCTTTAGGACAGTTTTTAAATATAACATGTTAAAAATAGAAATGAGGGCTTTAAAAGAAAACCGGGCCTTCTCTTGCCCTCTGTTTTTTAAAAAAAAAAACATCCCCTGAATGTTTCTGGTCTTGTTTGTACATCTGTGAGCTGCCAATAATTTTCATCAGGAAATAGATCCACTTTATTGCTTTGAAACACATACTTCAGTTTAGTGAATAACATTAGCAAAATTTTAGAGATCTTTCCCATCACCTCTTGTGTAACCTTTCCTATTGCTGAGCATGTAGTTGAGCTTTTATTTTTCCGGAGCTTGATTCCCTTCATATCTGACTATTAATATCAGGTTCTATAAAACTTGGAATTTCTGATTTTTCTTTTTTGGTCACACAAATCTCAATTATAATCTGAATTCTTCCCTGCTAAAATTCAAAGATGAGTCTATGAGTCATTGTGATGTAAAGGAGAGTACCAGGAATTGAAAACTGACAACATCATATTAACACATCTTGTGTCAGTTGCTTATCAGTTCCAAAAAGAATTTTAAAAGAAAAACTTCCATTTAAAAAGCCACCATCCAGAATTCAAACTGTAAGATGATGCAACCTTCTGTTGTTGCTAAAAGTGCTCTTTCCCCATTTTTGGTTTAWTTCTGTGCTTTTTGTGGTTGCTTTTGGTATATGTTCTCTCTCTTTCCCAACTTTGGCAAATTCTTTTTATTAAAAGCTTCCAGATTGGTGTGTGTGTGGATCTCATTGAGAAATGTGAGCCTGATCTTGCTCCCAGCGGAGTGTTGTCTCCCTGTGATTTCATCAAGGCTGGCTGAGGATGCTCAGCTCCTTGAGGGCTCGCTCACCCAGATTTGAAAGAGGATGCAGAGTGAAATTGTGAATGGATGGATGAGACAGGGAATGAATGAAGGAGTGAGTTGGTTTTTTTKKGGGKTTTTTTTTKGGTGTTGGTAAATTGGTAAATGCACRAATGCCAGCAGGAAGATGACTTTTGTCATTTTTTTCTCCAGGTTTTTGCAAACATTTTAGGTGTTCCTAAAAGTGTGGGTAGGGAAGGGAGCAGATATGTGTTCTATGTGTTGTTTTTCCCCATTGAAATATTCCAATGCCCATGTGCTCCAGGGCTTGTGCCTCTGATCAGTTTGCTAATCTCAACATACAGTAACCCAAGGGGATGATTTTGCCTTGGTGGGTAAAATACTGCACAGGAGATTGTAGCTGGACAAATTTAAACCATGTCGAAGACTCCTGATTTTGTTTTCCAGCTTTGCTTGTTGTTTGTTTTGTTTAGGGGAATGGGATGCTTTCAGCTGCCTTGGATTTTTACAAGTGTATGTTATTCGCAGCTGCTGAAAATAGTTTGATTTCCCTTTGCAGGTTTTTTTTTTCTTAGTCAGAAGCCCAGCACATATCAGGGTTTGAAGCACTTTCTGATCCCCCAAACGGTGGGTGACACAAYGCTCTGTGAGAGAAGGCACTTGTGAGGTGCTGAGAATTGCCCTGACCTGTGCAGGAGGCGGTATCAGGATGGAGATGTTTCTCCTGCAGCTCTGATGTATCTAGCTGCGCGGCCAGCAGCTCCGTGCCCAAACTCCCTTCTGTGTTCTCTGGCTCCTAAGGCAGACAGGTTTTCTTATATTTCTTTTTTGCTCTTTTCTTCCTTCTGGGCAGTTGGAGAAGGAGAAAGCTGTTTGCCTTCCCAAGGGACATCTGAGGGTCTGTCRCTTATTTTTCAGTTGGTTTGAGACTTGGGAGCTGTTTCATGTTGCTACGTCTTTCCCATCCCATTTCTCCATTTTGAAAGTTACTTTTTCAGATCAGTAACTTTGGTGTCAGACTTATCTATCTTCCTCCAGCAGCAGCAGTGGGGTTTTTGCTCAATTTGACTGTTTTTCATGGTGTTCTGGGTGGTAACTTTGCTTGTTCCCAGCCTGAAGCCTGGGAAAGTTGTGAGCTTGGGACCGTTGTTATCACCGCCTGTCTGTGGAGTTAAGAAGACAATACTGTAACAGTTCACATGGTCAAAGATATCTCTTCAGTGATAAGATCTAAGAAACAGTAGAGAAAAAGAAATATATTTGTTGTTTTGTTTTGGGTTTTTTTTTTTTTGCAAGGGAAAATTAAGGCTTTATCTTTTGTCATTGTTTGGTAGCAAGAGGTTTGTTAGTGCCAGGAATATGTTGCTTCTTCCCCTTTGCTGGTTCTGCTCATTCTGCCTTAAAATATAGACAAATGTAGCCTTATATTATAACCARTTTTTAATACTATGGATCCTGCCCTCTGGCCTGAAAATGGGAGACATCAGGGTGCAACATAGAGAAATTTAAAATTTTAGTGGAGAGAAGACATTAGATACTGAAGTTTGTCTATGTCAGAGACACAGATCTCCTATTAGACGTGATGTTTTATATACTGTATACCTCCTACTAATAAGGTTTATTGAACTGTAATTACTCTGATAAGATTTACTGGCTTTGCCATTTAGGTCACTGAAAACCAAGGAATACTGAGGAGTTACGTCATCTGGTGACTTGCTGAAACACAACTGTGTGAAATATTTAAGTAAGGCTCCAGGAAAAATCACCCAGAGATTCCAGACGTAATGCTTTATTTTCTTTTGCATGGCTTCATTTACGCAAACCTGCACTACTTAGGTTTTTTCCTTTTTTCTTTCAGCCTYGCAGAAATGGTAAAACTGCTGCTGAGACTCTGATGAAGGGTTTAGAATCTATTTTTGTTAATCGGTTAAATCCAGAAATGTATATTATGATACATTAGCAAAAAAAGTAAAGTACAGTAGTGACTTTCTGCTCTTTCTGCCTGAAGTGTGAAAATGCAAAGCTGGGGAACTGAAAGAAATCCTGTGTACTCTGGGTTGTCATGTTAATTAAATAAACAGCCAGAACAGTGACCCTGTGTATGAAATGTGTTTTGAGAAGCTTGTTGGGGGTTGGAGGGGAAAAACAGTGACACATGATGTTTTGGACGTTAACTGTGACATTTGTATGAATTTGTCCTAATCTGCTGTTAGTGCTCTCACATTCCAACTGTTTTTTGTGGGATACTGAGGCATGTGGGATACTGAGCTGTGTGTTGCAAATGGAAGGAATATTGCTTGGGCTTTTTTCTTTAAAAAGTAGTATAAAAAAATAATCCCAGCCTGGAAGTGAAAAGGTTGCKGGGTTCTGGTGCCTGCAAACCGCAGGGCTTGGAGTGGGAGTGAGCTGACTGCCTCCTAAATGATTTGAGAATCAAAAGAACACTGCTACAATCAAAGCTTTGAGCCATTTGCAGTGATTTACTTAGGTAATCTAATGGGAGATGTACACTTTGTAGCATATCTCTTCACAGATAAGGAAAGAAATGTACAGATTCAGATAACAAAGTGGAAGTCATGTTTTTCTGTATGCATGGATTTTTATTTTTTTTTCCTCTGCTTGGTTTTGAAGAAGTTTTTTTATGAGTTACCAAACACTTTGCTCAAAGTCTCTTCTGTGTTAGTGAGGGTGGCCCTCAAAGAAACACTTCTCTGTGGACTGTGCAGTTTTTCAGGTTTTGGGGGGCGTGAGTTTGTCGGGGGTGGAGTTTGTTTGTTTCTTGTTTAGTGGGGGTTTATTTTCTTTTCTTTTTTTTTTTTTTTTTTTTTTCTTCTGTTCATCTTATCTTGCTCTAAATCCTGCTGTGAGTTTTGCTTTAAACACCGCTGCAAGTGGTAGCATCAGTTCTTTGTACCGGGAGTAATAAAAACAATAACGAAATGTGATATCTGCCTGAGTTTTAATTTGTGGGTGGAATATCAGCGTTTTTCTTTCTGAACGGCTTTTGGAGATTGACTGGGCTTGTAAGAGGAAGAGGCTCCCTATCCCTTTATCAAG
>NW_026623344.1:462971-559587 GCF_030028575.1 Malurus melanocephalus
TTTGAGCTACTTTTCTCCTCCCTCTGTGTGGGTGTATGTCATTGTCGTGAGCCTCACGGTGATGATGATGATGCGGGGAGATGCTGGGGGATGCTGAGAGATACTGGGGGATGCTGAGCGATGCCGGGCGATGCTGGCGATGCAGTGCGATGCCGGGCGATGCCGGGCGATGCCGGGCGATGCTGGCGATGCAGTGCGATGCCGGGCGATGCCGGGCGATGCTGGCGATGCTGGCGATGCTGGGCGATGCCGGGCGATGCTGGTGATGCCGTGCGATGCCGGGCGATGCCGGGCGATGCAGTGCGATGCCGGGCGATGCAGTGCGATGCTGGCGATGCTGGCGATGCTGGGCGATGCCGGGCGATGCTGGTGATGCCGTGCGATGCCGGGCGGTGCTGGCGATGTTGGTGATGCTGGCGATGCTGGTGCCGGTCACTCCCGCAGCGTTGGCGGGCGCGGCCCCCTAGAGGGCACGAGAGCCCCTGCGCCGCTCGGCGCGGCCAAACCGGGCACAAACATCATCCACAAAATCTGTCCGTGGTCYTTAACTCAGTGTCGGGATCTGTTCTGGAGCTGCCGTTCCAGCCGCGTCCCTCGCCTCCCGCACCCCGCGGATCCGCGGTGCCGGGAGTTGGGCTTTGGTGATCGCAGTGGGTCTCTCCCAAGGCAGAATGTTCTGTATATATATATATAATATTMATGACTTTGTATAACCATTTATAAATAAATCAGGAAATGCCACATGAAAAGTGCAGTAGCAGAATATCCCCCTCTAYCCTGCCSTGGTGAGGCCACATCTGGAACTCGGTGTCCCATTCTGGGCCTCCCAGATCAAGACCAGGAGCTTCTGGAGAAGGTTCAGCACAGGGCTGTGGAGATGATGAGAAAGAAGATCCCCTCCTGGAGAGGGGATCTTATCAATACCTGCACATATCTGAAGGGCAAGTGCCAGGAGCACGGGCCAGGCTCTCTTCAGTGGTGCYCAGGACAGRACAAGGGGCAAGAGAGGCACAAACTCCAACACAGAGAGTTCCACCTGAACGTGAGGAAAAAGCTCTGAGAGAGTGACTGAGCACTGGAACTGGCTGCTCAGAGTGGCTGAGATTCAAAACCTGCCTGGACACCTGCTCTAGGTTACCCTGCCTTGGCAGGGGGGTTGGAATATATGATCTCCAGAGGTGCCTTCCAACCCCAGACTTTCTGTGATTCTGTGTAATGTGCTGATAATACCAGTGGGCTGTCATTGCTGCTGAACACAGCAGACAGATGGATGTTTTCCTACTGCCACCTCAAGGGTTGCTGAACTAAAGGGAAAATACCCGGCACAAGGAAGATTCTGGTTATGTGAGTTTGGTCAGTGAAATTGCATTGTTAGTTTTTTAACATTAGGGAAAGGATTTTKTGTCAGCTGGCAGTGCTGGTAACTGAACAAATTTTGTGGGGGGCAGGGTTTATAGTGAAATTGGGTTAGTGAAGGCATGGTATGGAGAGCTGTATTGAGTTTTCATCAGACACACCGAATGGTTGGGATCCACATATAGCCCAAACCTCTGAGCATCATCYAAGAAGAGACTGAAAAGCTATGTAAAAACAGGTCTGACTGAGGAGTACTTATGAGGCGTTTGCCTAAAAATGGAAGAATAGAAGGCAGTTTGGAAAAAAAAAAAAGAAAAAAAGAAAAAATCACCCCAACCTCAAAAGAAACTCCCCCAAACTTTTTTTTTTTTATTTTTTTTAATTGCTACCAAGAAGTCTGATTGTGTGAGATAGAAATATGCACTGGTCATTAAACATGTGTGTGTCACAAGGTATGGATGAAGCTCTTCCAGCTTAGACGTTTGTATTTATTATTTATTTATTGAGCAGTACAGGTTTCTGATGCCAAACAGGATTAGAAAAGCTGGCTTTTTTTCTTTTTTTTTTATTAATCTGATACTAGTCAGGAAGAAAGTTTCCAGCTGGTCACTCTGTTGTGTTTTTTAGTAGCCTTACTGTTTTATCTGAAGTGTACACTGACCACAAACCTATCACTGCATAACTCTCTCTACTTTTACTGCAATTAAGTATTGAAAAAAAATTAAGGAGAAGATATTTACAAGCATCAGTACAGTTAAAGCCTCTCCTTCTGCTCCTGCACAAGGCTGGAAAATTACAAAACCTCCATATATCAAAAATAGCTCAGAGCATAGCTGAGGCCTCCTTGGCTAACACCCCCAATCCACCAGTGAAATATGCAGGGTTAAAGTGGTTTATTTGACTTTTGTATTTTGTAGGTTACTTAAGCTGGCTTTGTTTTGTAGTAAGTTTTATGCTTTGGTTTGAATTTTAAAGTAAAATAAAATTATATTCTGCATCACTTATTTTTTTTTAAAAGGGATTTTTGTCTGCCTAACTCTGTAGGAGTGGTACTTTTCAAATATTCTTATGATGCTTTTTCTGATGGTTGCTGAAGTCCTGAGGCACACCCTGCTGACAGTTTAGAAAAAGCAATCCTTCCTCCTAGACTGGTTKGTCCTCTCAGAAATATCTCAGCTCCATTAAAAGCTGTGTGAAATGCAGGTATGATGATGCCTGCTGGGAAACGATCACTGTGGTTTGAGCATCAAGTCACTGAGGGTTGCTTGGTTTATTTTTTGTTTTGAAAAAGCTTCTTGTTTCTGGTTTTCTTTGAGTAAATGATAATACTGTAGGGAACAATAATTGCTAAACTTCACAGCTGAACATTACTTATTCTGAGCATCATCCTTCTGACTGATGTTTGAGTAAATTTGTCCATAAGCAGAGTTGTGAAATGAATTCCAGAAGGGGAAAGAATTGAGCATTGGAATGGTGAAGGTCAATTATTTTTTTAACTACTGCACTCCCAGCAGGTTGATGATACCTTGCTGGCATCTCTGTGTGCTGGAGTGGCTGCCAGGACACCAACAATAACTTAAATTGCTCCTCACCCTGGAGTACAGATCTTGGAGCCTCKTGTACTTACTTTTGTTGTATGGTTTAAAATAAACCCTTGTATGTTTGTGTTTAATGTCATGAAGGATAAGGCAGAGCACTGATCTGTTTTGTTATATAAAAATGCTGATTCTTGGCAAATGCGTACACCCCAAATTTACTWTAAAACGTGACCATGGGGCTGCTGCAGGGGCCAGAGTGGGGACTGTGTGCTGTCAGTGAAACCCCTCAAGTGGCAGTCTGCAAAAGCACCCTCAGGAGCATTTCTGTTTCTGCCTGACCAGCAGTGGGTGAGGGAGGTTGGAAAGACTGGTGCATGGCTGGAAAAGCTATGTCCAAGTGATTTTTACTCCACTTCTATGAGCAGTAATCTAGATATGATCTCCCAAGCTTTTTGTTGCCTGCAGAGTAAAACTTGTGAAACCTTGTCTATGCTCGTATATTGAATCTCAGTTGAAATGGCAGCTGTGCCAAGGTGCAGACCTCTGTGCGAAAGTGTGGATTAAAAAGGGCTGCACAACCTCATGTACTGTCTACCCTTGTCTCTGCAATTTCAAGTGCTTTTGAGATTTTTTTTTTTCTTTTGTCTTCTTTCTTTTCTTTCTGTTCCTGGCCTCTCTTCCCCTTTTTTCATTTTTTTTTTTTAATTGATACCTGTTTGAGCTCTCCAGCTGACAGGTCTAACTGGGGTTTCCTTTCAGAGTAGACTCTTCRTTTCCTCTACAAACCCAACCCCCAATGCAGATACCCCTATTTCTGTACTGGTAATGCTGAAGCCCTTCCCCCAAACTCACTTTTTGAGTGGCAAAAAGCTGTTTGATCCTGCACTGCATTCTCTGGTGCATTTCCCTTCAGTCATAGTGGTGATGCTAACCATAGGTTACTTTGCAAAGTCTGATCATTGTATTTTGTGTTGATAAGGAATTTTAATGTGTTTGGATGCATCCATAATTGTGAGATAACGGATACGTTTCATGTGTCTGGAGTTTTGGTTTGAACCTGTCAGTGGGATTGTTACAGGAATACTTGTGCTGAAATGCCTCTTGTGAGGCAGTGGACACCTTCACCTTCACGTTCAGTGATATTTCAAAATTCAGGGGTTGTTAAATATGCTGTTTTTCTTCAATTTGTCTCCTCCCTGCCTCTGCTGTTTTCAGTAGGAATTGAGAGTGCTCAGTGCTCCCAGGGTCACAGGGTGATCCTTCCAGCTCAGTCCTTTGTGCAGAAGGAGCTGTGTTCATAGCCTAAAATCCAAAGAGAGGCAATTAATTTATTGTTTGTAACAGTTAACAATTGTTTCTTATTTAAAGAAAGTATTACAAAGCTAATATTGATTCTGCTGCTGAAGATGTGACCTGATACCTTGTAGCATGTTTTTATAGCTGTGTGTGCACACACGTAGACATTTTTATATACATTCATATGTGTATGTTTTATGTACAAAAATCAGTGTTGTGCAGTTCAGAGGGATGGAATCCTTTGTTTGACTCTGACAGCACAGTCAACAAGMCTGAGTTACACAGGACAAGGTTCTTTCTGGATATTTAATCATAATTTCTGATGTTTCCAAAGGCAGGCTTGCTTATTAATAGGCCAGTTTCAGTAATTATTGCTTGGCTTCTGATTCTTTATAGTTTAAATGTTTCCCCTTATTTCTTGATTTGCTAATGTGTGCCAGGTTGTGCAAATATTTGTTATTTATTTGTAAACACTTGAGTAGTGATTTTGATCGACAGATTACTCCTTGTGTCTTACAAATGATATGTTCTGGTGTTCAATTTGGARCTTGGTGCCACAGCTCTGTTCCAGAGGTGCAGAGCCATAAAAGTGCTTCTTATGGTGTCCCTGGGCTGAYTTGCTGCTGGCTTTAGCAGTGATGTGGAACTCTGGCTGGTGARAAGTGTGATAAGACCAGTTGAAATAAAGAGGTGACTTGTATTTTTACATATAAGCCCAGTGAGTTTTAGCTCTGTTATGTGTMGTGGATTTTTTATTGCTGCTCTGTACCTGTTCTCTGGGAAGCTGTGGACTAGTTTGTATTTCTTATTTATTAAAACAGTTCTGAAAATTTATTTATTATAATAGTTCCCTGAAATTCACTGCATTTCTGTTGATTCTGAATTTTGTACGAGCTGAAATGTTTCAAGATAATTCATATGCCATTACTGAGGGGTTTTTTTTAAGAACAGCTTAATTTGCGTGCAAGTGCCATTCTTAAATGCAGTCCTAAATGTCTACTGATTACACAAAACTGCAAATCAAAAAACATTTTCTATTAAAGGATTTAATGCCGTACTTCATGTGTGCTTGTGAGGGATGGAACTGTGAGAAAGGTTTGGAAGTTAAAAGGGGGATAAGGGTGGAAAGGGAGCCTGAACCTTTCTAGCAGGCTTCTGCTTAGAGTTACAGAGAATTCCTCTTTCCTGTGACTTGTGGAGAAGCAAAAATACCTTTAGAAATAGGCAGGTATACCCATAGGTGTGTAAGATTTGACCATTTTAACAGCATGGGCTCTGTTCATGCCTCGTTACAGAGACCATAGTAAGAAATCTGTTCAGTGGCAAAGAGAAATGTTGTCTGTGCCTTATTGGGACTGAAAACTGACCTCTGGGCCACAGAATCCAGAGTGCTGATTCCTGCTAAGCCTGCACTGTTTGTGTCCACACCAGTGTCACAGAGGAGCATGGGGTAATGGTGCAACAATTAGACGGGCTGGGGTGCCAGCACTAAATYGCATATTCCAGCTTAAATTCCGCTTGGGGATCCAAGCCTGTCGTTTCCTCTTGGCGAGCCACCTTTGGAGTCAGAGCCAGCTCACAGGAAATGTGAGGAACTGGGGCTTAACTGAAATTTAGGACATCTAAACCGAGCTTTCTGGATGCATCTGTTGTGGTGAGACACAGAGAGATGGCAAACACAAGTGTTTCTTGGAGAGCTCTTGAGCATTTTTAAGTGAAGTAGTAAGGACAGATTGTCTATCCCCTTCCTCTCAAAGCTATCCGATCTTCATTTCAGCTTTTTCTTCTGCTGTKTGTGGTTTATAAATCTAGTCCTAAGATGTGTGATGTTCTTACTCAGGGTTGATGGATGGTGTGTACTTTTTATAATAATGACTGAGGCATAAATTCAGTGTTTTTCATTCCAATATTCCAATAATCCTTGAATCAGGAATTTTCTTCTCCTTTTGTATTATGCATAGATGAACGAGAAGATTAACCTTGAGATTAACCTTAAGACTTCCAGAGCTGGGCCAATCGAGCAGAGTTTTTGAAAACCCAGAATTTAAAATTCATGCCTGTTCATGCCTGGACATGTTGTCCTGTTTAGATATTTAGATTTTTTTTTTCTTTTAAACTGCAACTACTCTGTGTTTAAAAAATGGTAAAATCYTTCCAGTTGAAATAACATATGCTTGTTTCATGTTCTGATCTGCTTTATACATTGTCTCRTCTCAAATGAAAGTGGTAACCTGATGCTGAGAAAAACAGTGATTTTAAGCTGAAGTCACAGCATTGCAAAACAAAATTTACTGATATGCACTTAAAAAAACCCAACCCAAAAAATCCCTAGATAGTGGGAGCAGTGACAAAACAGCTTCCTTTGCTGTGATTCAGTGCACTCATGAGAACTTGGCCTGGGGGCCTCTGGGTCTTTTATTTGGTTACGTTTTTTAGAACTGAGATGAAAGTAACGATCAGATTGTCTTAATCATTTATAATAGCAGGTTAAGGAGATGAGAACTTTAGGGAGAAACTTGATAGCCCAGGGAATATCTTTCCTGTGATCTTAATGCATCGCTATCTAAAACAGTGAGTCAGTGCTTGTAAGCATAATTATGTCATACACTATCTTTTGAATGTTTGGATMTGCAGTCGCAGATGTTTTWAATGAAATTTTAGATCTCTAATTTCTTAGCTGCATGCAGGTTTGTTTTCTTTTTCCATGTGTTTATTTAATACAAAACAAACTTAAAAGAAATGTCATGATCTTGATGGCCACATGCTCTGAGTTAACAGCTTCCTCAGTGYCACTCTTCTGAATGGTCAGATGTTCCTTTTTGATCTAGGAATGTTTGCATCAATGAACTGATTATTCCTGCCTCATTCCCTATCTTCTAGTCCAGCAAATCTGAAACYGATTTCCTCTCTCATGAAAGGCAGGCCAAACAAGGATGGGCTTTGGACACTTGATTCTGTTTGCATGTGTTAAGAAAGGTGAATTAGATTGGTACTTGTCTGTAAGTCATTCTTACACCCAAGAATGACTGCTGTTTTGTCTGGTGATATATTTTTTTTTTTCCTTAGCTCAGCTCACTTCTTTTCCTTCAATCAAATTAAAGGGCATCTGGTGATTTTTGTTGTTGTTGTTGTTGTTTCTTTGCTTTTGGTTTTGTCTTGGATGCGCGTGTGTGTGTGTGTGTGTGTGTGTGTGTGTGTGTGTGTGTGTGTGTGTTTGTTGAACCAGAGAGATCCATTCATGAGTCTGTGAATCTGTGAATATGCTACCTTAGATTTTAAGGGATGATAGAGTTACCTGGCTCTAAATGCAAAATTCTGAATGCAAAAATTMACTGATGCCTTGGAGAAAATTTCCAGACATCAGGGACAGGTTTGCTCTGGTCATAGTGTGTCATAGGGGTGGTAAAGTAAATAGAAGAGTCAAAGAAAGGCAGTTTCAGACGAGCACAGGTAAAATCTCCCAGTAGTGGATGCAGACTATCCTAAGAATGTGTATTAACTAGAGAAAGATGCGCATTGTTGTTTCAGTTGTTAACACAGAATCAAGAAATGCATWTTGGTGATTGCTGCTGTTATTTCAGCTCTCCCCCTCTCAGTTCTAATGGTAGATATATTTATTGTTTAATCCTTTGCCCTTCCAGAGGGTTATAGTGGCCCTTCACCCTTTGGGCCCGTTTGCTCGGGGCGATGGCTGGAGCGATGGCGTGGCTCGTGTGACATCACAAACATTTGTGTTGGCAGTCCTTCCTCGTGGAGGGCTCTGAAGTCTGACAGTGGTGAAGATGACTAAGTACAGACAGATTTATGTGGAAATCTTATTAATACCCATAAAAGAGACAATGAAGGCATAAGAAATTTGGCTCCAAAAAACAACGAAAAAATGCTCWGTTCTTAGAAGCATTTGGCATGGCTCCATCATGCCTTTTGTGGGAACTGGCTCTTTGTCTGGCCTAATCTAGACTTTTTTTTTCTTTTTTTTTTTCTTTTTTTTCAGAAAGATTACTAAAGACTTCCACTTTTCCCAAACTTTCTCACAGTAGAATAGAATTAATTTTCACATTGGTAATGCACAAATCAGTTAATTATTTCAAAGACAATGAAACACAGATGTCTCCCCTTGTTTCTCAGCAAAGATTTAATGGTAGCCTTACTCTGAGATCTTTCACTGCCTTCAAATGTTTATAGAAGTTACATGGTGCTCATAATAAAAACAGTTTACAAAGAAGGGGAAATAATTTTCACTTGCATTGTGAGGCGGCTGGAAAGAAGCTGTATCAGAGATGTAAAATCATAATTCAGCTTTTTTTCATATCATGTTTGATACTGGCCTTGGGAGAGGAGTTTCTGATGCTCACAGTGTGCTAAGGCACGTGGTCCTGCCTGTGCAGCTGCAGTAAGATTTTTCTGCCTAGAAAATTCATCTTCATTATTTGCATATTCCATAGTATGTACAGAAATGTTTTATAAATAAAATTACCTGCATGTGCTTGTTGTGTGTGGGTAGAGACTTTTGTCTTGGAAATGATTTCCAATACATTGTTCCTGTTGAATGTGTAATTGAAAAAAGTTCATGTTTGCTTTTAGCTGCTAATGGAACTATCTGGGCATTGTGTTTTAGCTCTTCAGCTGATCCATGTACCAGTGAGTGTCTTGTACTTTTTCCATGTGTGTGTTATTTTTCCCAGCAAGTATGATATTCCAAGCTTACTCCTGATGTGACCACATACTGCTTTGAAATAGGAAGCAATAAATCAGCTTTTAGGGCTGGCTTGTGAGCAGATCCTATTCTTTATTTGTTTACCTCTGCTTCTTGGGTGCATGCAGTTTTTAGGCCTGCTGTTAGCMCTGCCGCTGAAATTGTTACCATTTCAGAAGATCAAAGCAAGAATGAAAAGAAGAAGAAAACAGGAAAGAATTGTGAAAGAATTCTCATCTGGATGAGAAGATGATTTATACCTTTTTATGTTTGCCATGGTAAAAATCTTCACCGTGAAGTGTTGCTTACAACCTGGAGAGACAGCTCACATTCACTGTGCTTTGATTCCTGTCCCTCAT
Organism: Malurus melanocephalus; assembly: GCF_030028575.1. Taxonomy (NCBI): domain Eukaryota; kingdom Metazoa; phylum Chordata; class Aves; order Passeriformes; family Maluridae; genus Malurus; species Malurus melanocephalus. Next base: position 472,217 of record NW_026623344.1, read on the forward strand.
CTGGAGGCAGTGGAAAGCATTCTGCATCGGGCAGACATAAAGGGAACTGATATCCYGAAAATGCCTTTTTGGCCACCAAGTTGAAATTGTTATCTTGGATTTGAAGTGCCAGGGCTGTGTCCCTGTGACGGTAGCAATGTGCTCTTCAGGTTCCTGAGATGGCATTTTATTAAGTTCCTGAGATGGCTTTTTTTAAAGTCTTGGTAAGATTTCAGAACTTCCATCTCYACCCATCCTCTACTTCTGTTCCTGCACTTTTTGTCATTTGTGAGAGCAGTAATGCTGAGAGAAAACATTTCCTCAGGCCAGTAGGTTTTATCATTAAGTGTCTTTGTCATATTCTTCCACACAGAGCTGCCAGTATTGAAATCTTTTATTTCTTTGGTGTTTGAATATCAAGTGGCAACTAGTGTCCCCTCTGCTGATCTCGGTTGGCATTTGTATTGGTCTTCTTACTTTTAGAAGACCAGTAGCTTGGCATTCACAGGTGTGCCATGTATTCAGCTTGTGCTAAGCTGGATGGGCAAGAAGGGCATTTGGCACCATACAGAAATGAATTTGCTGACAGATTAATCCTGTGTGGATTTATYAAATAGTGTTGTGGAAAAGCCGTAGAAATTACTGTTATTTCTTGCTTGGGTCAGAGACACAGTTGGAAGGTGTGTACTGAGATTGTTAGCTCTGACCTGTTGTCTTCTGAGACTTGCCCTGTATCTCTGTGGGATTCTTGCAAGCTGAGAGGGAGGGAAAGCCTGAGAGCTCTTTGTGTTGGGTGGAAGATATCTTGATGGCCTTACTTCAGGTAAATTAAATACTAAATCAGGAGAGGTGAATTAGTCTCATGTCCTGTCCCATCTTCTGCTTTGCTTCAGCCGTGTCATTTACCTGACACCAGCTGGCTTGGGCTGGTGCAAAATCCATGTACATTTGGATAAAATTTATATTTAGATGTATTTGGATAAAATTCCATTTGGAGGGAAGCGTGGTTCTCAGTCTTCGCTTGTTTTTCRTGGAGGCCAAGTGCATCACATCCGGTCTTGGCTGGATGAAGTCTGGAAGTCCAKAGTTCCCTCGGAATTCTTCTCGTACTTTACAACTCCTCCCTGCTTTTTATATACAAACAACATTCTTTGAGAGGCCTAGAGGGCGGAAATGGCTATGAACAAAACCCATATTTTTTCTGATATGTCAGAAGATACCAGAAAAGAATAGTGTGCTCCATGTCTGCTGGTAGCTGATTTCTTTCCATCCTATTTATTTTGTACGGAAAAAAAAAAAAAAAAAAAAAAAAAAAAAAAAAAAAAAAAAAAAAAAAAAAAGCTTTGTTGGATATTGGAGAAACTTTTCTATGAATAGCAGTAGTAAAGTTCTGCAACAAGCTGTGTAGGGAAATTTCATGAAAGGTTCTTTTAGAATAGCTTTCTAGATATTTTTCCAAGTGGGTCTAGATCTCTGTTTTTTGTTTATTTTTTTTTTTTTCTCAGAGAGCCATGGTTTTGTTATTGCCAGGGTTTCCTGCATCTGCTTGTGGGCTGTGCCCCCCAGCTGCTGGCCAGAATCCTGGTGCAGTGCCAGGTATTCTGTTTGGTGCAGACCCAACCAGTAAGCCCTGTTAATGTTCCAGTCAGCGCCCAGTGGAGTGTTAATCCTACCCCAGAGCCAGGAGCTCGCAGTCTAGGTGCCTGCCCTTAGACAGGATTACTAAGGAACAGATCACATTTCTTGTGTCTGTTCTGCTGCTGCCCTGCTCTGATTCAGGAGGTGCTGTGTTATTTAGTTGTGATTGGTGGCAGACTTTTTTTTTCCCCTCTTTTCTTCCCCTTAAATGATAGTGTTCAAGTTCCAGGTAGGCTCCTAATTGCTTTTAGTTTTGGCCCAGCCACAAGCTGATTTATCAAGTCCACTTGTTAACTTAATGCTTTTATGGCTGCCAAGGGAGTGCTGCATGGCCTAAGTGAGATGGAGTGGCCGGGAGTTGTTAGACTTTGTGTGTAGCGTGGTTTCCTAGCAGCCAGATAAGGGACAGCAGTTTGAAGGGCACGGCAGCACCCTGCCACCCTTGCTCACGTGAGGGAACAGCACTGGGCTTGGGAGGAATCCTCCTGTGGGAGGAAGGGCTTGGGGATGGGTGCATGCAGGGTACAGCATGTTCTGTGCCTTGTGCCCTGCTGCCCAGCCCAGTAGTTCTCATCTGCTTGGGTTTCAATGCTTAATGTCAGTTCATGTTGCTTTGGTTTGGTTTTTTTTTATCCTTTTTATTGTCATTTTACTCTGAACTAACTGGATGGTCCTTAAAGGCTGTTAAAAATCTCAGCATGGCAGCTGTAAAATTGCCTAATCAGCTCCAGGAGATAATCTTTCCTAGGGGAGACCTTTGAATGCACTGACTGTCAGCAGGAATAGGTCAGATGCCTCCAGGTAACTTTCTGGGAAGGGAGTCTTGTTTTCAAAACTGTATCTACTTGCTTTGTTAACAACTAAGGAACTGGTTAGTGGGACCTGGCATAAAAGTCCTCTTTCATGGTTGTGCTAAATCCTTTTAAAGAAAGCGAATAACTCTCTCATTAACGCTGCTCTGTTCAGCATAGAAATAAAGCAGCTGTTGTGACTGTCAGAAGCTTTAAGAAAGACTTGAAATTGGAAAGAACTTCCAGACTTGATCTGTTGATCAAACTTGGTGGGCTATGGCTGTGCAGTCTTAGCTCCAGTTTCTCCTTGCATCTAAGAAATATGTTGAATTTGGGCCTSAGAACTAGTTCGGAGTTGTATTTTAAGGGGGTAGGTGACACCTGGGGGAGATAAGCTGTAACAAAAACTAMGATTTTCATAGTTTTCCTGTAAGTCAAATGATTAGAAATATGTGAGTTTTGCTGTTTCAAACTTGAAGAACTAATCCCTTCCTTCCTATGCTGGATTCCAAAATTCAGCAGTGGAAATATTGAAGAATGCAGTTTGGAACTGATGCTGACCATATTGGTGGCCTGAAATACCTGGTTAAAACTACTTCCAGAGCCTTTTATAGCTTTGAAATTGCAGAACYGAATAGCTCTGAATTATACTAAAACTTCTTCAGATGTCTTGCCTTCCTTCTCCAGAGCTGGGGAAGCAGAAAGGGGAAAAAAAACAAACCTCACAACCAAACAGCCAGCATTGCTCAGGCTTTTGCTTCTCTTGTTCTGGCACTGCCATTTGTGAGCCTGCAGTGCAGGGACATTAATTGAGTTACCTCCTCAACACCTCTGTGTTTCTCCAAGGGTGGGGCTTTGTGAAGTGTGGAACATCCCTGGGATCCTGGGCTCAGCAGGGGCAGAGCAGGATCATGCTGTGAGCTCWGTAGTGCAAGTGCAAATGACACATTTCAGGACCAGAACAATGTTACGTGGGGAATTCGATTGCACAATGGAAGTGTTTATATATAGAATAAGTATGTATGTTTTTAATTGATATGTGGGTACATGCAGGCCTATTAATAGATGGAAATAAGGAGAGGGAAGAGAGGAAATAAAGCACCACAGCTGTGATTTATCAAGATTGACATGAAAACAAATATTATTCTAGTAATCAGAGGAAATTCTTTGTAAAGCATGTACAAGAAAGGTATTTTAACCCACCTCARCGATTTCCTGCCCAACTATATCCAAAGAAAATCAGACAGACTTCTTCCCCTGCCCCCCAACTAAGGGTCACTTTTAAATTATTATTTCTCCCCTCCTCCATTTCTCCTGATGCTGGGTTTTTTGTTTGTTTCAGATGTTTTATTTTTCTCTTGTCAAATTCTTCTTTAAGTGATTTTTGACCTGGCATGYAAAACTCCTGGCATCTAAAAGTGCCGCTGTGAGGTGGGGAAAGGACTTAGTTTAGTGTTCTTTGGGAAGAGTCACAGATTTTGTGCAGCTGCTCAAAGGAGGCAAAAGGAATTGCTTTGACCTGTTTACATCATAACTGTTTCCAGCTCTTAAACATATGAAATCTTAACATTGTTATGGCAGAAAAATGGCCAAGCACCGTAAGTAAACAGGGACATGAAGATAAGTGTTTGAGGTGAAATCACCTGGAAAATGCCTTGGTGGACCCAGGGGTTGAATTTCTCTCTTAAAATGTTGCAGGTTCATCTTGTCAAACTTCATCTGCCTGAGGGCAACACTTCACTTAGGATCCTGCAAGTCCCTAAACTTCTCTTGCATTCAATTATTTTTGGTTTTGTTTTTAGAAAGTATATTTTAGTCTCTGTTCAATACAATTCCTGCCTCAGTTGTCTGTCAAAAATGGGGAAATGATGAAATGCAGCCAAAAGCCTTTTTGAGGTGGAAATTTAAAAAAAAAAAAATCAAGGGATAAAAAAAGGATAATACTTTTTAATTGAATGCTCTACTTTCTGCTACCCAGAGAAGTTTCCCATTTCTCATTGGCAAAAAGACTTTGAATGCCTTGTGCTCATAAGTCTTCCCTCTCGATGTGTATTGCAAACCACAAACACACCATTTGTCTGCAGGGAATTATATTAATAATTTGAAGAGTGACTAGAAATAAAAACAAATCTGGTTAACATCATCCACAACCTGACTTGATTAAAAAGAATTTCCCCCTTGAAAAACTACTCCAAATGCTCTTTCTGAATGAAACTTTAGGTAATAACAGTGGCTGATAACACAGGACAGAAAAGGATTTACAAGAAGCATAACCTTGAGCTCCGTTCTAGTCCGTACTGAGCACACAGATTGGAAAAGAATGATAGATGAGGACAAGCAGAAGACTTCTGGCTGGGACTGTTTGTGTTTTTCTTCTGTGATCTCAATACTTAATGATGAGATTTATGTTTTCAAACATAGCTTTATCTTCTAAATATATTGTAGAAGGCTAAATTGTGGAGAGAGAGGGAAAAGTGAGGGACTGTTTCTGTAGTYTTGAAATGCAGCTTCAGCTCCAGCGTTTAAGGAGTGGGAGGTTTCTGCAGGAGTTTGTGCTTAAGGGGCTTTTTCTGCTTCGTCACAGGTGCTCTGGTCTCATGGGGACCCCGAGGCGTTTCTTTGAGTCCTTCCCAGATAATTGGAAGCACATTTCAAAGGCAGGGTACTCTTGGCCCTTATTCCCTGGGTACACAGCAGCCCCCGCCATGGCAGCGCTCAGTTCCTGAGTGGGCACAGTCCCTGAGCACACTGTGAAAGCAGCGCTTTCTGCAGCCTGTGGGTTACCCAGGCAGGGAAAAGAGCTCAGTCGTTTGCTTGTGTAGGAGTGGGAGTCAGTGTGAAACGAAAGGAAATTGCTCCTGAAGTGGGAATAGGTCAGGAAATTGCAGGGAGAGAGGGAATAGCCTCCGAGAGCTGCATCAGTAGGGTGCTTTTATTCAGCATCCTGTATGGTCTTGGGAATAAACTTCAGTTCAGGACTTAGGTTTGACACAGTTYTTGCCTGTTGCTTTTGGGGGGTTTTGTTGAAGTATCAAATTTGTACTTGCATTATAAGTGGAATTAATGTATTATTTCCCCTACCTTTTCCTTTATCAGTTTAGATCTTAAATCAGCCCTGGTGTGAGAGACTTTTTGCAAAAGGATATTACAGGGAATGGGCACAATAATGATAATAACTTGTGGATCTTTGATCTCACAGGGGGKTTGTAATTGCTGGAAATTACATAAGAAAATACTTCTGGAGAGTGCCATTGGTCTACAGACGTTCAGAGAGCCACGAAAGAAGAGGGGAATGGATTTAGGCCAGGAATGGTGCAGTCTCAGCAGAGCAGCAGTTTTCTAGGGGCTGCTTTGTGTAATTGCTGAATGGCACAGCGTGTCAGCCAATGGGACAGGGCACAGGGATCTCCAGCGTGGTGCACAACCTCTGAGAGGCCTGGAAACCACACCCSGGGCCAGACTTGAGACCATCACATTCATTCTCAGTGATGTGCTGGATGCCAGATTGGAACAATCAACACGAAGAATTCTGAGGCTGTGAAAAGCATAGGGAAACCTCCCCCACGTGAGGTTTCAGCATGGGGTCAGTTGGTTTGCTCTTTCTGGGCTCTAACTGGGAAAACTGCAGTTGAAGCATAGAATAATGTATTATTTGTTAGGGACTAGTTTGTCCCAGAGTGAGGTGACTTTTGATATCCAGATATTCACGGAGTTACCTACAAAGTGCTGTTGTATGGCTTTGTAGCCTACCATCCACTCTAGGAAATGTGCTGAGTACACTTCCAGGAAACTGGCTAAGAGGGATTTCAGGATGTGCCTTTCACAGAAACATTGCAAGAAGCCTTTTTTATTTCTGCTTTAGAAGAAATGCCCCATTGCTTGTCTCACCTGGTCAGGCCAGGCCCAGAGTTTTCTCTGTTACGGCAGTGGCTTATCCTGCAGACACTTTTGCATTTTCCTGCATGAAGGAAGTGCTTGTGGGGTTGCTCAAGGCAGCGGTGCTGCAGTTGTGCTCGAGGCTGATACAGTGCAGCATAAATGGCCATTTCCTGATCCCTGTGGCTGAGCTGGTGGTATTCCCATCGTTCCCAAAGGATTAGCAGCCTGGTGTGTGGGTGCTCTGCTCCTCTGGTGTGGGTGGGAGCAGGAATCTCTGCACAAACAACTGTGACTTCAGAGCTAACACCTAGTTCAGTCACCTTAGTTAACTTTGAAGCACTCGGTAAATAAATTTCATTAAATTACTGGATTTTACTCAAAGCATTGCATACATAGAAGTATTTTATATTCTAGATGTTTTAAATTGCCTCTGTATTTATAAAAGTGACATTTAATCAAAGTAATTCTGAATAGATTTTTGACCAAAGCTGAAATTTATTTGGAATGTTTGTGCTGGGGTAAACACTAGTAAAACTTTATTCTGCTTGATATAAATAATTTATATAATGAACACTTTATAAGCATATTACTACTTTATTACAGAGTTGAAGTGTAGGAAAAGGAAGAGAAATAAGTAGCAATGAAAGGAGGTCAACAAAAGAGTTGAAACCCATAAGGAAAGTCAGTCTGTGTCCTGGATTCATCTTTGTTCCTCAAATAACAAGTGATTTGTAGTTCATGGGTATAGGAACTTAGGCAGTATTTATTTCAATCAGTTTCTTTGATGGAAAAATCAAGCAGCTTCTTTTCTTTTTCTCCTAGTTTGTCATGGGAGATGGCAAGAGATTGCTGTTTCATTAAYTCCCATCAGAGATTCATTACCGCAGGTCTTTCCACCCTTTATTTAAAAATGAAAAATAAGAGATTAATTTACTAATTTACAAAGGGACTTATGTAGTTTCAGTGTCTGTACCTTCTAAAACACTGTCCTGGCTATTCAGTAGGACATTAAGTGTGTCAAACTCTGTAATCACAAACTGAAACCAACTGCTGCAACAAAATGGGAAAAGGTCCATGAAATGAATGCAGTTGCTGRTGCATTTACTGACAATGGGAGATCACCTATATTTTTAAAATAAAAAAAGAAAAGACACTTTATSAAGACTAGGCCTTGGAAGATGGTCCTGCAGAGTCTGGAAAATGGACATTTGAACAGGAAAAATGTGTGACTGCCAGAAAAATGAATCAGCAATATCATCTGCATTCTTTTCAGAGTGGCACATTGTTTCTAGGAATTTGGATGCACTGGATGGTTTTGTAACAAAACTGTAATGGTCTCAGGCTTCTAGTTTTATATTTGTGCAGTTGAAATTATCTCTTTATGCCATTGAAATAAAGATACTGGTATATATATTGTTACCTTGAATAATTCTAATTCTTAACTTTCTGATTTTATAACTTGGATGTTTTATGGTATGTATATGTGCTTGGAAACTGTTTCTTAAAAATAAGTGYTATTAAAAGACTACCACCTCTGTGGGTTCCATTAACAGGGAGTATTGCTCTATAGGATAGTGATTTGTTGTACGATTAGGATGTTTTTTACTATCAAGGAAAAATAATTGAGCTTGGTCAGGCAGACAGTTTGACCAAAGTTTTGCAGGAATAAAGAAAATCCATCTCTGTGCTGCAGAATTTACCCTTGTAGTGGCTGCATGTGTGATTTAAATCCTCCACATTTAAAGATGGTTTCCTGTGCCATTGCTGTTTGACAGTTCCAAATGATAGAAACCATAAATAATTGTTTGTGTGTCCACTCCAAATGCCAGAACAGCTGCAGGCAGTCACTGCCCAGCTGTTGCCTAACATTGATCCTGCAGCTTTGTGTTTTGCTGTACTTCATTTCTCCTGGGCTGGAATACCTGTGAACAGGACATGTGCTGCTTCTTGAAGTGCTCTGCGATMAGGAGCAGTCATGGCATCGCCCTCTGTAGCAAATCTCTGCATTGTCTTTGTGCCCGTGGCCCGTGGTTTTTTTGTTCGGTCCTGCTGCCATGGCAGTGAATGCTGGTTTTGTCACTGCCTGAACTAGGGGAAAAAACAGCTGTTCACACCTAACTTGCTGCTGGGGAGGCCTTTGCTGGTTTGTGCAGCACAGCTGTGTTTATCCCGAGTTTCTCTTGTGCAGACCAATCCATGGGAGSAGCTCCAGAACTGGGGACAAGTCTRTCCAAGGATGGATGGGTTGGATCAGAGTTTCGCTAAGCAAGGCTTGTGTGGTGTTTTACTGGTAGAGAGCTGCAGGTAAAGGGAAMTTAAACCTCATTCCCAGTCTGCACCATCTTCTTCCAGCATACAGTACTGCTTTTATATTTGTCCGTGGGGCTTTTGCACGTCTTTGCCCATCTCAGTTGCTGCCACTCCCCAGCGGGGATGACAGAACCCTCTGGGCAGCTTGGCTCTTTCTGGCACTCAGACTCCATGATCTGGGGTATCTGAATTAGGCTGGCACATCACTCACTGGCTGCTTTTCATCTGTGTGTTTTCAGAAGATTGACATGTAATTAGTGTGATTTGTGGTACCAGTTTCTTATTTGTAGATTTGCAGCACAAAAGAAAAGATGACTTGATCGTTCAGGTCACAAGCCTAAGGATGYTCTGGCAGGGGTTGTGTTGAAGCTTTGGGTGGCACATACAGCATACCAAGAGTTCACACTTTTTTTCCTTTCYTTCTCCCTCCTCCCCTTTGGAAAAAGCTTTTCAATAGAAATATGTCAAGCATGAGGTTAGGGTTTTGGGTTTTTTTTCTGTGAAAACTGAAAACTTTCCTTGGTTTGCCAGTGTTTGTCCCTTCCTCACTACTCGCCTTCAGCACGCTTTCTCCCAAAGACAGTTGCAGAATTTTCTTTGAAACCGATGAAACTGAAAAACAGGCAAAACAGACTTATAAGAAGTATTTTCTGTGAACTTAAACTAAGCAGTAACTCTCTTTTTCTGTCTTCCAGAAGGCTTGTTGTTGTGTTGTTTCATGCCTGGGATGGCAGAGGGTGGAGGTCTGTAGAACTGCTGTGAAAGGGCTGTGCGTGATAAGAGTGGGAGGCACAGTRTCATAATTAATGCTGTCAGAAAGTGTTTTTTTAAATGTGACTGGTGTTGTATTTCCAGCATATTGTATTCATTTTCCTTTTATTGTGGTCTGACAGTACACCCTGAGCTCAAACCAATTTCTTAATCCTGAAAAGGCTCAAAAGTGAAATCTGGCTGTGGGAGTTTAGGCCTCTAGGAGTTTAGGGCTGCTTCACAGCTGGAAAAAGTTACTTTTTCCATTAAAACAGGAATTAACTGGCTTTAAGGGACTTACGATCTTTTTATCTTAAGAAAACTCTTCAGTAATAAGAAGAGCTTAAATTGTGATGGTCTGCTAATCAAAATGAAGACGTCCTGGGTTATGGTGTTTCTATAGTATTGGATGTAGTGAAATACTATCAGTGTTAACAGAAACAGGATGAATATTCCTTAATGACTGTCAAGGAAAAAAGTTCTGAATTAACTGCATATGTAAACACTTTTGAATCCTTTAGTAAGTTTTATGGATTAATTGCATGTTTTAAATTTGATTGCAACAGCAAATTGCTTGAAGGCATTGAGTGCAGGATTGGTTCTGCCTTTCCTGTCGACATTTTTTGGTAATCAAATAACTCTGTAACCTTCAGGTTTGTTCCTCCTCATAAGGTTTGGTGTCAGTAATTCACTTTTGTGATCCTCAACAGCTACCCAGGTGTGACCAAATTCAGGTRCCATATAGAAATACATCAAGTTGGAAACACTTCTGATTTTTATATACTCATGTAAACATGGTGTATGGACATGTATTTTATGCTTTGCAAATAATAATGTTTATTTTCACACTTGTGTGCTTCGATATTTGTGTGCCATCTTTTCCTCTTGCTTAAGTTGCATTGCATGTTACATCATAAGACATTAAACACAGCTTCCAGGGGAGGTRCAGGTTGGACACCAGGAAGAATTTCTYTGTAGAAAGGACTGTCAAGCATTGGAATGGGTTGCCCAGGGAGGTGGTGGAGCACCACCCTTGGAGGTGTTCAGGAAATGACTGGGTGTGACATGCAGGGCCATGGTTTAGTTCACAATAGGTCCAGTCATCAGATGGACTCGATGATCTTGKAGCTCTTTTCCAACCTAAATGATTCAGTGATTCTGTGATTAATTCTTTGTATGGGCACAGTTGGTCAAGGGYATTAATATGTAGTGCAGACTGAGGYTGGATCCTTTGCATGAGCTATTTAATCATGAAAGRGTGGATTTATCTGGTAAGAAACCTGAAATGGTGACCCCAGAACAACTGCTTGGGCATCCACAAGTTGAACCAATAGCCTGTTATCCCTGGAGAAATTTTGTTTGTGAAGAATCCATGAGTGTTTGAAAGCACTGACTAGGAATCAAATATATCCATTTTTGTTGCCTCCTMACAGAAAGTTTTTGGGTCCTTGCCTTAAAGCATTCAGTAGCATGGATTTTGAAGCATTGTGTTTGAAGCTTGTTTTTAAAGTTGACAGATTTTCATTCTGTAACCATAAGATACTAGTATGGAAATGGGCTTGGATGGAAGGAACTTTTTTTTTTTTTTTTTTTTTTAAATCTCACTAGCCACCTGTGTATACATGCAGACTTGATTTGGGGGGTTTGTGAGCATTTTGGTATCTGAGCTCTATTTTCAACTAAAGGAAAAAAAAAAGGATCTTTTTAATACTTGAAAACTGGGGTGGTTACATGGGTTTGGAAACACAATGGACTACATGTTCTTTTCTTYGGATCTTCCTGCTGTTATTTTGATTCATGTGATATAGGTTTTCAGTAGAAAGCCCTAAATGTTTATTTCTAGTCCCAATGTYGTAATATGGGGTTCCCATTCTCTACAGTTCTTACACCTGCAAGTTCTTCCTTGGGACAGATAGAAATGCTGGTGAAAATGGAGATTTTGTTTCTTGGTCCTGAGAGCTAACGTGGGTGCAGCTTCTGGTTTTGCCCATTTTGAGCCACACAAGTCTAGCACCTGGAAGGACAGAGGCGTTGTGATCAGTGTTCATGTCTAGGATACACTGCAGTCATTTATGTTTAGTTTTGCAGTTCAGTAGAACTTGTGCTCACTGCTGCWTTTTTTCAGGTAGCTTTTAATGTACTCTTCAGTGGTGAAGGTTTGGGTTTCTGAAGGTTAATGTTGCTATCGACACCCTGATAGTCTCTTTCCAGGAAACTTGCTCCTTTTCTTCTGGAGGAGATGGACAGGGGAGGCTTGTATRTGCCACCAAGCCTGTCCTGAGGCTGTAGGAACTAAGGTCGCTCCTGGAACTTTGACTTGGGTGGTGCAATTGGCATTACATCTGGGAATGAAACCTGCATTTATTGCTTGGCATCCACTGTGCTTCTGAGGCGGAGGTTGAAAGCATACAGGTGAATAGCAAATTTCCAAGCAAGCCTGGAAGTATAGTTGGGTAGTTACAGGAACTGTCCCAGAAGTCTGGAAGCCAGAGCAGGAAGAAAATATGCACTAGCACTAGTGAAAGTTTTGAAAGAACCCAGACTGTGTATCCAAACACTGGTGKCTGTGATATTTGTGAGCTCTCAGACTGAGCCCCTGTGCTCATTTTGGATGGGGTGTRGAGTTAATTTTCTTCAGAGTAGCTGGTATGGATTTGTGTTTGGGATTTGTGCTGGAAGCACAGGGATGCTTTAGTTATTGCTGAGCAGAACTTACACAAGGCATTTACCTCTCCTCACCCCACCCCTCTGATGAGAGGCTGAGGGTGCACACAAGAAGTTGGGAGGGGACACAACCAGGATGGCTGACCCCAACTGACCAAAGGGATGTCCCAGACCACATGGGTCAAGCTCAGCATATAAACCAGGAGGAAAGAGGGAGATGTTCTCAGTGATGGTGTTTGTCTTCCCAAGTGAAACTMTCACTGTTTTGTGTAACAGGGCCCTTCTCTCTTGGAGGTGCTTGAACACCTGCCTGCCATGGGATGTGGTGAATGAACTCCTTGTTTCACTTTGCTTCTGTGTGTAACTTTTGCTTTRTGTCATTAAAATGTCATTGTCTCAACCCATTTGAAAGTTTTCTCACTTTTCTAATTCTCTCACCCACTGAGCAGGGAAAGTGAGCAAATGTCTCTGTGGGGCTTAAGTTGCTGTCTGCAGTTAAACCAAAACAGTTCTTTTGAGCACCCAAACTACCCCAGCCAAAACCAGCACAGTCCCTCAGCAGGTTTTCCCAAAGAAGGAGTAGCAAAAGCCACTTGGAGCCAACTTGCTTTGCTACCTTGCCTTGTGGGTGTTTCCCTCCCACATTTCTTTTCTCCCCGCCATGAGCTGCTGTTACAGGTTGTCCCAGATGAAGAAGAGCTCTTGGTCAGAGTCAGGCCTGCTGTAGTGTTGTCCCTTTGATGTGAACAGGTCCTAAGATTCATTCTGTATTTCACTTGTTGCTCAGCACACTTCAGATACACAAAACCCGTTGTTCACCTACATCACTGAGCTTCATGCTGTGAAAGGTCCTGCTCTCCCTGGCTGTTGTATGTACTTTGATGCTTTTTCCAAATGGAAAGAATAGGGGAATAGAAATGGAGCAATTCTTTGCTGCTTATACATCTGCCATAATTTTCTACTCTGCTCTGTAAAGCAATGAGAGAGAATGTCCTGTTTTGCTTGTCTAGATTGCTTGCTTAAGTTTTATGCTGCTGCTGCTACCACATTTTAGAATATTGCCCCTCCTGGCTTTGTGTTAACCCCCTTCGTGGATCATACACGTATTTCTGTTCAGCAAATACCCTGGCTGTGTGTTTCTGCTGCCTTTGCCAAATTACTGTTTTCAGAACAGTTTCCCACACACCTTCAGTAGCTGACCAAATGTGAACAGCTGCGTTAGAAATAAACAGGGTTTGTAAAATGCAAATTTGTAGGTAAATGTCTTTCTGTTTTCACCCTTCTCCCTTCACTCGTTGACCTGTAAGTTGTCTTGTCATGCACKCAAGAAGCAAGATGCCAGTGAGGTATTGAAATTGTAGTGGTAGATAAAATATAATAACAAAGAAAACATGCAATTTTCCAGCTATGTTCCTGCTAATGCAGACTGCTTCATTTTTCASTCTATTATGCATTTGACTACAGATATTACATACACTACAACATAGTGGAAGATTTCATTATCTCTCATTATTCCTCCTTGTTTAAAAGCATTCTGATCTCACCTGTTATTAACAGAAAGAGAGGATGTGGGTGTTACTCTCCATAGCTGATGGTTTTTGTGCTCGTGAGCTTGCACACAAGAATAAGGCTGGACAAGCACTGGCCCTTTCCCAAAATGTGTTCCCCCACGCAGATCTGCTCTGTTCTGTGTCTTCTATGAAATATGAGCATATATATTTTGTTACTTTCTGGGCTCAGAAAGGACATTCCTCTTTTGCTGATTCCATGTTCAGCTKTTCGTTGATCTATCCAGGATTCCCTAATGCCTGGTAATCTGTGTGAAAGAATTTCTGGGTAAGGAATTGTTGAATGACTTTGTGAACCCGTGGTAGCAATGTTGGAGGTACAAGCTCTGTACAGGGCCGTTTTGATAAAAAAGAGTTTACAGATTTTACACATTTGATTTTTAAAAAGTTTTCAGATGCAGAGTTGGTTTATCCCTTAAAAACTTGAAAATACATTAAATAAGAAATTCAAGTAGAAGTAGATCTGCTTAATATGACTGTAGCCAGAGTTAGCCATAGTGGCATTAGTGCCAACWGATCAAAGGAAGGAGTTTGATACTTTGTGGGACAGGAGTACAGACATACTGACTCATAAAAATACTGTAGAGTTTATTATTTTGTGTGTTGCTAAGCATTAAGTTTTAGAGRATGCATGTGTCACTAACATTTGATTTGGGGAAGATTTGCTAAGTCAACCAGAAAGAAGTAAAGCAAATTTGTAATCTCATATGTCTTGAAACAAGGCTTCAAGTGATGACAAAAATAGGATGGATGTTATTGTAAGGAGAATTGGTAGCTGTTTGTCTTTTTAGCTACATAGTTTCCATAAAAGCTGGTGTAATGGTGGGATAGGAAAAGGATGTCAGTTTTAAGAGCTTGCATGTTGAAGAATAATTGGATCTGTYCGAAAAACAAATGCTGTGCTAGATTGAATGATGAAGCCTTCTCCAGCTTCCACAAATGGAGACAGATTTTCAAATACTGAGCTACTGCATGTCTGTACACTGTTCCCAAAATTTCTGTTTCCACCTGTACCTGAGAAGGGACTRTGTGCAATGGGAGACACCTCCTTGCTTGTCCAAGCACTCCTGGGATATAGGTGCTCACATGCTCAGCTCCAGCTGACTGGAACCTTGTGGAGAATCTAACTAGTCTCTTCTCCTTATTTAGTCCTTTCCATCTTTATTCCCTCCGAGGGCTCTCCTGGTTGGCCAGACTTGCTCCAGGACTGGCCACTGAAGAAGTGAAGTTTTAAATGAGCTTGCTTGCAGGAAGGAATCGAGGACAGGTGAGTGCTCCATCAGGAATGTTCCAGACTCGCAGTTTGTCTTCACACCTACCTCTCCAAGCAGCAGTGCACAGTGGCTGACTTCCAAGTCAGCTGTGCTTTTTCTTTTGTTTTTTTCATCTTGGACTAGGAGCTTCGGTTATCAAGGAAATGCCTTGTGACTGAAAAGAGAAAGCACTCGCATTTCCCACACTTCTCTATCAGGTTTCCTTGCCAGCGGCTGTCGCGTGAGAGGTTGATTCTGCTACACCCAGTCCTGCACAGTTGTGCAGGTGCTGGATGTGCTCCAGCTTGTTGAAGGAAATATTATTCTTTTTATCCCTTCCCTGAGGGCAAAAGTCCTTCCGTGGTCCATTTAATTACTGCAGGTTATTGTGATTGAAATTTCCACTCTAACAGCGTGTGCCAGGAATTGCGGTGTGGTTTGCTCTGAAGCCTGACCCTGCGCTCACTGATTTTGCTGGCATGTTTGGGTTGGTCAGGGAGACTTTTCCTCCCCCTGTTTTGCCCCCTCCACTTTTACCAGCATAATTCTGTCAGCAGAAGCCCAGGTGCAGCTACACTTGTTCCAAGCATGAAAGTCCTCTTGGTGCTGTTGCTAATCCTCCGGCAGAGTCTTCTGCCAAAGTAAGCKGCGCCTTGGCTAGGCAATGGCATTTACTGGTATGGCAAAAGTAAGCCATCATCTCCTTCCCAAGGCCCTGGAGGAGGCACCCAGCACTTTCCCTGTGTGTGAATGACTGCAGAGTGTGCTTCAGCCTGGGTTGAGGTTGTTGCTGGAGCCGTAACGTGGACAGCCCTTCCCTGTGACACCTGGACAAAGTGTCACGGGAGGGCTACAGAACCCCCACAGCTGATCTAGGAAAGATTGTGGTAGCTGCATCACAGCTTCTGAAAGGTCAGTCTGCATTTCCCTCACCCTGAGCAGGCTGGGAATAGAGCAGCCTGCTGAGGAGGCTGCACAGAAGGGGTTTGTCCCAGGGAGCCTGCAGTGTTGGCAGGACACGGTACCTCTGTTGGGCTCGCATTGCCATGGGCTCACCCTTATCGGTTCCTGAGCGAGCGAGTCACGTCTAGACGGTGCTGTAACAATATACCATAAATCACACTGGGATCTCTGCAGCCTTGCACAGGAAACCTGGTGCTCTGTGCAAAGCAAATGGCCACCAGCATAATCACAGCAAGGCTCTGTTCCCCAGGGCTGCCATGGCAGGTATTTCAGTGCCCGCAGAATTTCAGCAGCTCATTGCATGGCAGGAAGTCAAATGTGTTTATGTTTGCATCAAGTAAATAACTTCTTGCTGAATTTTGGGAATTTGCACTTTGCAAGGGTGGATTTATAAGGGAGAGGGATGCATTAGGGGCTCCAGCAGCTTTGTTTTTCCTACTGCAATACTGGCATCCCTCCATTTTTCAATGCAATGTCCATAATTTCCAGACAGAGGTCAGGTCTGTGGCAGGTAGCTGGTGCCTGCACTGACATCAGCATTCCTTGATCTTACTCTAACATACAATATGGGTCACAGGGCTCCTTTCCCCTCTCCTTTAACATCAAAGCCCAAGCTGGTTATTATTGTCAAGAGTCCTGAAAAACATTTTGGAAAGAGAAGTCACTTTCCTAAGACTTGTGTGTAACTAACAGCCTGGTTAGTATTAAATAAGAAACAACCTGAAGTTCTGTGAACTTTTTTTTTTTTTTTAAGCAGTTTGGTTTTGTTAGTTTGTTTTTAATCTAAAAACCTGTTTGCTTTTAAACCCCATTTTTGCAGGTCTTACAAATATCTTATGGGTTGGAAGAAAAGAAAACTTTTACCSAACTTGTTTTCTAGTTAATAAAAGAATCTTTGATTTGGATGGTATTTTACATAATTTCATAATTAGCACAAAGCTTCAATACTTTTCCATTCTGTTGGAGTTAAAAATACAACCTGTGTAGTTCACATGTACCAGAAAAATTACAGAACTCTTCAGGCTTTTCTGCTCTGGTTCATCCTTCTTTCACACTGGCCTAAAAGGTTTTGAAATCTGATAAGGGTTCAGGCCCTCTTTGTAGCAGTAAACAACTACAAGTAATAGAGCCATGTGCATGTGTGTTGACTTTTTGTTTACTCTTCTGCGCTCTCTTTGATCTTACCATGGCTTTTGGCAAGAGAAGCATCAGTGCTGTGTGCCCTGGGACCCCACGCCATACCCACAGATTTCTGGGGACCAACATGGCAGGGGGAAAGAAGACCATCCCAATCATCTCTCTTCCAGCACAGCTCTTTGTTACCACTTGGTGATGTATTTATTTTTTTCTGTTTTTCTGCTGGTGTAGAAATCTACAACTTTGAGGAGGATGAGTTTCTTCCAGAGCACATAAGGTTTTGATGATAGGACCCTGTTGTCCTTTTGATGGGAATCCTAGGTGGAATTTTCAGATTTCTTGTACTCCTGTTCTCTGGAAATTTTTCTGATCTCCAGCCAAAATCTCCTCTCCCTACATTTAATTTCTTTTCTTTATACTATTCAGTCCATTCAGCTGCTCCAATGCTGCCGCAGAATCCCTTTATTCTTCCTTCTTTTTTGGGATCTCAGTGCCACACATAACTTTCATGTGGAAGTAACCTTATGGGCAAGTCAATGTCTCACCTTTAGTTTGTTGTGTGGCAAGTTCTGATTAAGATATCAAGCTCTAGTTACTTTCATATTTGTACATTTGCTTCCTAAAGCGCAATTCTGTGTGTGTATTCCTTTTTTTTTTTTTTTTCAATCTTTCTGGAAATAAATTCTAATTGACTTTCCAAGTAAAAATATCTACATTTTTATAATTTTTCCCCTCATCTCTATGCCAAGTGTATCTTGGCTCTACCCAGAGACCTGATTAAAAATATTAAAACACACTTACCAGTGTGCAGAGGCTACATTTATAGCATCTGACTTGAATGTTTGTTTCATAGTCTGGGTTGTAGCAATCTGATTCTCAGACTGCCATTGACGTCAGTTTAATAGGAAAATTCAAATAGAACCTGTATTAGATTTTCACTATTAAGTTAACAATAAAAACTTTCTACAGATGCCTTACGTAGACAGCTGCTAACAGAAATATTACATTAATGAAAATCAGGCTTCCAGAAACAGAGAATAACTTACAAAAAAACCAAACAAACAAAAACCAAACATTTTTGTTTTCCATTTTCTAGCTCAGAAAAATATTTGCTTTTTAATTGCCCTACYGGTTTGCATATTAAGTGTTGGGAGAAGACAGCTCTTGGCCATTTGTGGTCATGTTGCAAATCTCAATGCTTTTTCAGAGCTGGAGAGCCCTTCCAAAAGTGTTTGTTTTACGGATTTCATTGCTCTTAAGTTCAGCTTTCACCTTTGGGTGCTGTGGCACACCATCTTTATCAGCTCTTTTTAACCTGCTCAGYCCAGGTGCCCACAAGGTACTGATACAATCAGAAAAAATCGGGAGGCACCCGCTTGGATCMGGGCAACATCTTTCAGGGTTTGCTCCACCTGTAGCTGTCATCCCTGCCTTGAGGACCATGCAGGTGACAGCAGCAGGTGGCAGAGTAAGGGAAAAATGTCATTATTGGTGGACAAATTCTGGCACAGACCAGGTAGGAGACTTGCCTGTACTCAAAMCAGAAAATCCAGGCATTGAGTAAGGAGTCAGAGCATTTTGCCTCCTCTGTAGCAGCAGAAAGGGGATAAGAGCTTCCTACAGCCTTGGGCAGAGTTAACAAAGCCTTTATTCTGTGGTGAGGGAGGCAAGGGAGGTTTCTTCCAAGAGCCATTCGTGGTCSTCACTGGGATTAGCAGGGTCCCTTCCTGAACTTTGAGAACATGGGTACTCTGAGCTGTTGTGATGGGGGATAGAACTCTTGGCACCCCCAGGGTGGCTGCAGACCCACTGAAGTGCCCGAGATGCCCACGTTCCAAGCCAGAAGTGCTGAGGAACACGTTCAGTGCAGGGATCTTGGGGTGCAGCTGCTGTGGGTACCCGAGACAAGAGGCTGTGAGCTGCMAGTCCTTTGCATAATAAAGGACACAGGGACCTATGGCACATCCAGGTGACTGCACACTCAGAGACACAGCAGGAGCCAGAGGCTCAACACTGGAGACTCCAACTTGAGCTGTATCTGTGCTGCTGTGCCATGAATAAATTGCTTTAAGGACCCATAGGTCTGAGACTCTGCTATAGGAATCCTGGGATGGAGCTGGTGAGGAAGCCTGCTCTGACTGTGTGAGTGTGGGGTGTGTGGCTGCACAGGGGCTTCATCCCAGCTCAGGTGGTGTGAGGGTGACTGCCAGAGTGGCTCAGATGGTCAGTCAAGGAATTTTCCCTAACAACAGAGTAGTGCCATGCCAGCACCAGCTGTTTCCATTGCAGGCTTTGAATCTTCACTCTACAACCAAAACACGAGCCCAGCCTACCCTGCCTGTGGAACTGAGGCTCTGTGTGCACCAGTGTATTTCTCTTTTAGTTTCCTCTTGTCTCTGCCAGCTGAAATAACAAGGCTTGTAAGACACAGCAGCATTGTGCTACCATGGTTTAAGGATTTATGTTACTTCAGCAGTGTTAGCAGGCACACTGCACAAATGGGCACAAAATGTGGCATTAAGGGTTTTGTCATGAACTTTGAGAATGTTCTAAGGGCAAATGAAGGGTGCTTTCTGTTAGCCCTCCCTCCACCCCCTGGGTTTTCATGAGGTGTGTTGGATGAATGTAGACTCTCTTAAACACAGTTATTTCACTTGTCTGCTGCTAAGATGACAATGTTCCATTGAAATGTTTGACAGCCTGAAGTAACTGACAATTATTTCACATGTGCAATGTTTATCTCCGTGGTGTACAGTGTGACAGCTCAGAAGTGACACTGACATTCAGTGTGAATCTCACGGTTCCTCCCATCAGCTGTCCTGSTTGCCTGCAACTTTTAAAAAACACTTTGGTTTTACGTTTGAACAGAGGCCCTCTGTTCCAAGTTTTGCTAGGTAACTTTGTGTTTCCTTACCCTTTTCCATCCTCTGGCAGGACAGTGTGCAAAAGTGCATCAGGAAGTGAGGACCAGGGGGTACATATTAGTAAAAATTGAAATTAGTTTTCTTAATTTTAACCACATCAGTTTGCAGGAGRTCTTGTGAAAGGTTTTTTTCTTAGAGAAGTTGAAAGGACCAGCAGCATCTGTTAATGTGACTTGGGGAAAATACATCATAGGGCTTTGATCAGTCCTGCCAGAGTAGCCCAGTACTGTCTTCTTCTTTGTTTGGATTTTGTTTGCAGATTCCCATGAAGAGAATCCYAAGATTCCCGTGAAGACCAGTGTCCTAACCTAAAACATCTTGGGGCTTGAAATTTTAAAGCTTTAAAAATGTATAATTGTCTATGCTTCATCTCCTGATGATTTCTTTATGTAGTCCTGTTATCAAACTCTCATTTGTGATCTGTTTGACTAGGGATGAGTTAGAAAAATTAGCTTTTTTCTCAGGCAGGCAATGCATGTGTTGCAAAGGCACTTCAAATATAAGCTGGGTACACAATTACTGGGGAGGCATTGAATGCTCACTAGGAAAGTGATAAATATGTATTTGCTATAAAAAAAAACAAGTATCAAAAGGCAGATAGTCAGTTTGATGGCAGATGGGAGAAGTTTCTTTTTGTCTGTTATATTATACTTTGAAAAAAACACCCCTAAAACTCAAAGCCTTTTCTTCTGTTTACTGCTTACAGTGAAATGCAGACTGATCTGTTTCCAAGTCGGTTTAGCTTTCTGATTTCCATGGTTCAGCACAGTGCTTTGCATTATAAAGCCAAAGGCAGCTGTAATACGTTCAATATCTCTGTTTCCTTTTACAAAGTTAATTCTTTGAATTTTTGGCAAATTGACGGTTCATTTGTCAGTGTCACCTTAATCTGCAAAACAGATAGTGAGCAGTTCAGTCTACTTTTTCTCCTCTTTGTTTARAGAAGTAGACAAAATAAAATGCAATTTGCTGAGATCTTTTCTGGCTGTTCATATTGTCCATATTRTAAATGTTGTTTTCAGAGGTGGGTATAACGTTTCTGCAGTAAAAGGAATTTGTGAGGTCTGTAGGCATTGCCCTGGTGGGATTTTCTTTTATGCTGATGTTTAGGTAAAGTGCAAAATGCAGTGTCTCTTATTAGTAAGCCAGATGCCTATTTCAAATGTGGCTGTGGATTTAACTTRCTGTGATTGGCATAACAGGCCTCTTCTAGGTCTGAATTATTCCAGCTAGAAAAAAAATATTCCTAAGAAATCCTGCAGCTATTTGGACTGAAAATTCCCTTCTCCCCTATTAGCAGCTGAGATTTATTTTTCTGTTTAACTAGCTGGATCTTTTGTTCATGAGAATTGGCATCCTGCAGTGGCATGGTGTGTGTCCAGCAGTGAATGTGAACCTACATTGTAATGTCAGGGCAGAGACAGCAGTGTGATTTATTATCAAACTGGGCGACTGCTGAGCTTTGGGAAGCTCAGGCAGCCCACAGAGGTTCAGGGATGGGTGACCTTGGGCTTCCCCCTCCTCCTGCAGAAGTGAAACTTGGGGTAGARCCAGGCTGGGGGGGTTGTGTCATGGCTGGGGAGGTCTGGCATGCTCCAAAACGTGTGTGGCTTCATGGCTCTGTCTGGATCTGGCCACAGGCCTACATGGGTGGCTCTGGTCAAACCCAACTTATTTCATAGGTGTTTTATCAGAAAATTATTTTAATAATGGCATTTTTGTTCTGCATTATGGGGAWTAATAGAGTTGCCAGTTTTTAGTATTTGCAGTGAGCATAGTGACAACACTGYGTTTCTCTTTGTTTCCTAACCCACCCGCTGACTGCAGTGCTGCTCCACTTCAGGGAAAAAATCCGGGTTGTGGGTGATAGAATTTGAAAGTTCAGTGTCCCCAGCTCGCTGCTGATACCTAAGCCCCCTCAAAGCTGTGGGGTGAAGGCTGCTGCTGATATTGTGGCTGGGCAGAGGTGACCTGTGCCTCTGCAGAAATGAGCCCCTCATTGCTCTCAGCAGCTGCTCCGGAGCCCCTGACAGAGCTGGGACTTGTTTTGCCTGCGCAGGGAACCCGAGTGATGCCAGCTCCGCTGTCAGAAACAACTAGGTGTGAGGTGATGCTGCATGAAAGCTTTTGAAGAGCAAAATGGGTAGCACTCAGACTATTTGAGGTAATCAGCAGCTCTGTTACCCTAGGTAATCACAGTAAAACAACTCCTACCATCACAAAGGTCTCCTGCTCTTTTCCCCACATTTTTCAGGAYGGTAGCATGCCTGCAGTAATTCCTAGGTGGTCTCTCTATGTGTGTGGTGATGTCAGCAGCTCGGGGAATTAGCTCTGCTGAAGTTTACATCTGCTGACTCATCTGTTTGAAGAAGTTGATTCTTAATTTTCAGTGGGTAATAATTTTTCTCCCCTCATACAACAGCTGAGGAGAAAGAGATGGTTWTGAGGTTTAGCAGGGGCTACCACAGTACAGGGTTTCCTTGCAGTCTTTTAACTTAGTGCATATTTTAATGGCTGCAATATACAGAAAGCCTCAGTTTCATGGTTCTTCTTGGACCTTGTCCAGCTTCTGCTGTGAAAGTACAATTCAGCAGAAGCCCTTTTAGAATATTTACTTATTTTTAGTATCCAAGAGTTCTGCATGTGGTATCCTGGATCTTCAGAAGAGTCGTAGCAGTGGTGCCTTGGCACTAATGAATGCCTTGATATCTCTGGGTTTTTTTCCACTGTTTTTTTTTCATTGGGTAACAGCAAGTTAAAGCCCCCTCTGCTTTCCTGCTCTTAAAATCCAGTTTTGCTGCTCTTTTCTTCCGCCTCTGAACACCCCTTTGGGAACGAGAAGGAATGGTGTCTCTGGCAAAGAAACAGGTAAGGTTTGGTTGGTAAGTGGAACTSATTTAATTAAATCTCCTTTTGAGCCTCATAATGGAGTCATTCAARAAGGCAGAGGAGTAGGAATGTGGCTTCTGAGCCTTTTTTTCTCTCCTTTCTCTTCCCTTTTTCCATCCCAGCAGTCAGTCAAAGCAAAATGGCTTTCTAAACAGAATGCCCCTCTTTCTGATGATTTAAAAAATAGGCTATGTTAAAATTAAAATTTAATTTTGATGAGCTCATCTTTGCATTTCTGAAAATATTAGAGCAACTTCGATGAGCGTATAGCATTTGCTCTAGACACGTGCCAGTGTAGGAGTGAGGATTCCAGATCTGTCTAACACCACCTGAAACCTCACAGACATTGAGCAATGCAAACTTAATGCCACAGCAGTCTGCTTTCCATACCGATTAGCCCATGGTCTCGTATTATTAGTTTTATTCTGTCAACACGCTTTGGTTTTGTTATCTTGACAATTGATGTCAATACTAGCATTGCTCAGAAAAATAGGACATGGAATTTTATTGAAATGGGTTTTTGTTTTTGGAGCCAAAGTATTTTGCAAGACTCATCAGTTTTGATGTTTTTATTCAGGGGAAAATGAAAGAGAGTTCTGAGGAAACTGRGAGAGAGTGTGTGTGCACGTGAGCGTGCAGATGCGTGGTAGGCTGTTCAGGGGCTGGCTTCACATGTGGAAGACTTGGTTCAGCTTCCTGGTCTGCATGGTACGGAGCAATGTAGGATGGAAAACTACTCTCTGACCTTTGAATTGGGTGGAGTGAAAATTCAATCAGTGGTTTCTTACTCCTCTAAGGGTTTGCTTGTTTCAACTGGAAAGCAGGGATTTTTGATTTTCAGAATGAAGTTGTCACACCGGGATCAGCTGTAAATGTTGGACAGAAATCCTGGTTTTTCAACAGAAGGGACAWCTTGAGTGAATAAATCTGAAGGACCTAACACTGGATAATTGTTTATGGTTCTTATATAGAGCMAAAAAATGTATGTATGCCCTGAGACATGGGTATACTGAGCTGGCTTCTGTASCAGAAGCAATAAGGCTTTTCTCTGACTGAAAACAAGCCCTGGCTCACTCTTCAGCTGTATTGTTTGAAATGTTTGAGCCTAGCTCTGTGCTGCAGTGCAGCAGTTTAAAAGAGCTATCACTGAGTTTTGTAAGACTGTGCATTTTAGCTACCTGTTTATGTCTGCCCATCAGAGAGGGAAGATGAATGCAAGCATCTCATGCTGTCACACTTGTTGGAAAATATGACTTCTCACTTAGTTTGCTGCTGCTGTGGGTATGTACTGTAGCCCTGAGAACGCAGAGAGCTGCACTGCCTGTGGGCTGCTCTGAGCTCCACGGACAGTTGTGCTCTCTGACTTAATGCACTTTAAACAACCCTATGGATGTGCTATGGCTGCTCCATCAGTGTGCTGTACCTCATCCCTTTCCTACGTTCTTTCTTCGTTGGACATCTTCTAATGCCTGCATGATTGTTACTTTACTTCTAATAACTACTTCACTTGTTACTTAACTTCTGCCCTTCCCATCTCCGTGCAGGAACGGGCTCAGGTTCCGGAGTCAGTGCGCACACCRAGTGCGGGTGAGAAGTCCAGGGCAAAGTGGAACAGCTTGTTCTCTGTTTCAGAGCTGAGCAAGGGCAATGATTTACTCCATGTCTGCACTTCACAATAGGCTGTTCTCTAATCCACACAATTGCTTCGAAGAGGCAATTTGGTGCTGTATAGGGAGATGTCTGACACATGAAGTCGAACGTTGACTTTGTGAGAATTTTAACTCCAGTGTAATCATCTCCGTGCAAGTCCTCTGGCAGGATCAGGTTGTTTGTTTGTTTGGAATTGTTGTAGATTGGTGATCTTTTTCCAAATATTTTTTTCCTCAGCACTAACAAGTCAATGCATATTCCCTATGTGTGCATGTTCCCATATTGTGCAATACAGTGCTTTCCTTTCCTTGGGGAGATGGCCCTGACTCTGTAACCAGAGACTTTACAAATGCTGTAGAACAGTTGTGCTCAACACGGCAAGGACTTTGTTTACTTCCACATTATTTATTCATGTATTCTTTTTCCAGCCTTCTGGCCCTGAAGAAATGGTGCTTTTTTTTTTTTCTCTTTTCATTATTTTCTTGAAACTCCTTTGATAGAGAATTCAGCCTTTCCTACGAAGCACCACATTCAGGGGTTTTATGACTCATTTGTAGTTGGAATACCTACTGGGGCAGTACAGCAGGCTTGGATGCAATTAAATGAATCACCATGACAAGTTCTACGTAAGAGCTGTTTGGTAAATGTTCTGATACAAGAGAATGCCAAATGAAACAATTCCTTGCTTTCTTCCTTTGGCCTAAGCAGTTACTGCCCTGAAAATTAAAACAATAGATTTTCAATTCCTTACACATTAAAAAAGCTGACGATGCTTCAAGAGTAGGTGCTGCTTTCATTTTGCTATGATATTACAATCTGTGTGAAATAGGCTGAGCTTGATCACTGGCTTCACCATTCAATCTACGTTGACAAGAAGTTTTTTTGGGAAGTGAGTTCTTGTGGGTGAACTCAGTAAAATTTTTTTAACAACTTCTCGTTAGTGGGTTTGTACTGTTAGGAGTCAGGGCTCCATCCCATTTTATATGTCTTTTCCAGCTGTGATCAGTAGCAGTTGATACTGCAGAGGAGGGAGAAGAAACTGCRCAGCGCATTTGAAAATTGATGGATTTTTTTTTTTTTTTTTTGAAGCAGCTCTGTGAGTTGAGTAGATCCTCTTCAGCCAGCCAGGCTTTCTGGGATATCATAACAGTGCGATGGCATTGCTCTCCTCTGCTCTCTTCTCCAGTGCTTAACCTCTTTAGCCAGCACAGTGGTCTGAGTCAATTTCAGTAAATGTTTCCATTACTGTTGCATAGCTGTAGTGTGCTTTACTCAGCAAGAGCTATTAGAAGGTATTTTTTAATTAACTGCACGTAATCTGTGTTTCAGTAATGGGAGTTGAACTGAAAACTTAATTTGGCCAAGCWGTGCTTATGCATAGCTCAATATTATTATACACACACACACACACAGAGACGTGCTCTCGTGCTTGCACTTCCTTCTGTCTCTYTCTCATCTTTATCACCAATGATCCTGTGCTGCTTATTGGGCTTCAGTTCTGTAACTTGAGCCTCCAGACTTGAGGCTGGAAATTGTTTAGGAAAAAATACTTTCTTTTTCTCCGTGAAAACATAAAAACATTAGAGCTGGGCAAAGTTTATCTCAACTTCTTTCATAAAAGTTAGGAAGAACAGGAGTTYTGACAGCTACCTCACTCTTCTGGTGGAGGGGATGCAGGTGGGCTGGTGCACGGTGCGGTCATCTGGTGCTACCACTTCAAACACATTGCATCACAAAGMTGCTCCCCTGCTTCTGTAGGGTGTTTTCAAAACCAAGTAAACCACATGAACCAGGTGATGAGACTTAAAGCATAGTCTGAATATAGTTTGCAATCACCATTAAAAAGTAATGACATGATTTTTAAGATATGCATTGCAGATATGAGGCATTCTGTTGAATTTCCACAGAAATGCCCTTAGAGAGTCAAGTATATTCTCTGCTTGTCCAGGCTTTCATTTATTGTTGGCATTGATTAGGTGATAGGTACAAATCTGATGACAARCTATGGCCTGGTTCCTTTGTTCTGAGGCTACATGAATATTTTGTTACCTTTTTTATATTTTATCTGCGAAGTCTTGTAGCAGATCTGTCTCTTCCCCCTCATCTCCTGCACTGTGGTCTTACCTAGCCCTTGAAATAATTTTACATCTTCTTATATGCATGGAAGGGAGATGACTTTGGACTCATCAAATATGATCACCTTCAGTAAAGCTACAGGAAGAATGGGCCCTCTATCACTTTATAGAGGAATATTTTGATTCTGCAAAAAAAAATTGGAGAGAAATTATACCAGAATAAAAACCCAAAGGAGTTAGCAGTTAAGRAAAAAAAATAATCATAAGCTTTTTTTGAAATGTGGAAAGTATTTTTTTCTCTCTTCTTCTGGTTTCTGAGCCTTTAATAAACCTGCAAGTTATGTTTTCAAGCTTTTTCTTTTTTATTTATTTTTATTTCTGTACAAGCATGAGAACTTAGATATCTTTTAAAATAAACAAAATAAAAATCCTGCAGCCGAGACCTTTGGATTCTCACGGAGTCTTACAGTTCCAGCAGCTGGAGCTTTAGGAAAAATATGAAGCTTGTAATAACAGTCACTCCACCCAAATGGGTTAAAGTTTGGACTTCCATGGGATTGMACATTTCAGTTAAATGCAAGATATAGTAATGGGAGCAAGGTCCTGAGCTGAGTTCCCATTACACATGCTTATTCACACGGACAAAAATTTGACTGAGGGAGTGTAAAGGAAGTGGGCAGCATTAGGATGCATGAAGCCTGAAGAAATGCATTCTTTGGTTATCATTTYCTTCCTTTCTTCTTAGAGTCTCTGTTTTCACGTCTGTGTTGCACCTCTGATTCATCTTGTTGCCTTTGCCTTTCCTTGCTTTTAGAAATRGTGAAGTTCATAGGTTCCTTAGCCTCTAAACCTAAAGGAACTTTTCTTTTGATGTATATTCTGTCTTCTGCAATCAAAGATGTTCTTGTGATCTCGGGGAACAGAGGGAGGGGGTGGGACATGATGCCAGGGGTGCCAAAGGGTCTTCAGYGTGGTTGGGATGCAGAAGGAAACTGGAGAATATTTTCTTGCAACAGTGGTTCAAGTTSCCCTGTTTGTCTTCTGAGGCAGATGTTTTGTACGTTTCTATTTGGATTTTTGGTTTGTGTCAGGAGCAGCTGGGGAACTGGTTCCAAAATACCTTTTGGTGAGCAACTTCTGAAGACAAACTTCCCTTCAGTCCATTTCTCACAGCTCCTCACCCTCYCCCCTGGTGCCAAGGGCTGCCAGGAGGCACTTCCATAAGGTGGCATATTTAGGAACAGGAGCAGCCACCATAGGCACAACATTCTTTTCAGAAACAAGTAAGTCTTTATGCCCATGATGTCTTGGGCAATAATTTGGTTAATTGTGGAACAGCAGGACAAAGCTGTTCTCCCAAGCACAGGATAACATTTCTGCCTTTTGCTGGAGTGAGGGACCGCTGTGCAGCCAAGCCCTCACTTCTTCAGTCCTTCATGAGAGACAGGTAGAGCCCCTTTCTGTCACAGAGGCACAGATCGGTGTCTGAGTGTAACTCAGGAAGGCTGACACAAACTCTTGGGTTGATGTGGACYTGTGGCAGTGAGCTGGAGTTGTGTGATGGAGTGAGAACATTTAATATGCACTGACATGTAGTTGTTTGAACAGATAGCAGTCACTTTGCAGTCTTTCATTTGCTTTCACTTGGAAATTCAGACTTCTTTTGTGTACTTGAAGTGAGGTCCTTCCTTTTTCTAATATGTGGGTGTTCCTAAAAAATAAAAGAAGAAACATTCTTGCAGTGAATRTTCCAAATGTTAAAAAACTAAGCCCAACAGAGAAAAACGTTGTGTTTCCAATGTAGATGTCATTGCTGTGGGCAAACGTGGTCATTTGTGAGAGTCCTTCTATCCCAACCCTGCTGGTAGTTTGAGAGTTTATGTGGTTTTGTGTCTTTCATTTTTTCTTTGCCATCTACCTTTTTGCTGCTGTGTGTGACAGATGCCTCACAAGTCTTTCCATTCCCCAGAGGCAGACTATCTGCATAGTTGGTGAAAGATAATCTTGTGCATAAAGCTGCTTTTCCTTGTGGGGAAAAAAAAATTCTATTTGGCTTGGTGTCTTGAATATGGGTTTTTTTTGTTTTCTGGGTTTTTTTTCAGAATTGGTCCATATTAAACCTTTTTAAAGGGATGTCTCAGCTCGTGGCTTTTGTACTTTTTAATTAAATGAATGAAAAACGTCTATATGTTGTCAGTCATAAATATTATGTGACTAAACTTGCTGTGGATTTCCTACAAATCCTAGCAGGTATCAGAGCTATAGCTTAATCCAAGGGGAGGCTGATTAGCACAACTTGTTAACCCTCTTTGATGCTCTGGATTTGGGACTTAAAACACTTGGAAATGCCAGCAAATAGCCCATAGCTGTGCTCCTGAAGCTGACCCTCTTGCTCTGCCTGTGTTCCTGGCCTTTTCACTTCCCCTATTTTGAAGACCTGCCAGAAATAGCACATTTTATATGATGCCAAATTTATAAATTCCTCAGACCACTCGGTCTGGGAGGAATGTACTAATGGTGTGGCTGACTGAGTTTTGATCTGGGATGTTTTTAATTTTCAGACCACGTTAATTCATTTTGATCTRAAAATTACAAGATTGGCTTCAGTTCTCCATTTTATTGCTTCTTTTAATACCTCTTATTTGCTTTAAAAAAAAACCAAAACAATTAGGTCTTTCCAATGTGAAGTCACACCTTCTTTTTCTATCTTTGATAACTGATGAAGAAGCCCTGTGTTTCAGTACGCTGTGAATCTCCTTGAGATGGTAAGATCAGTGTGTGTATTCTGGTTGGTTTGTGTCACACGTGATTTTTATGCCAGCAGCTGTTTCCTAAACATCCATCTAGGGCTTATCTCCAGACTGTTAGCATCTGTTCAGAAATGCTGTGTTTTGTGGGATCCATTCTAGGGCTTTTACTGTTTTATGGCCCAACTCACTGGAAAATAAGGTAGACTCCAAGCTGAGGGAGTGACAAATAGCACCCTGTGGTTTTTTGGTTTTTTGTTTTGTTTTTTTTTGACATAAAATCTGGTTTTGGAAATTTCGTTTTAGTTTGTTCAAAGACTTTTATTTTACATCAATGCCACAGACACCTGTTATCACTGCTGTATCAGCTTTTAGTGTTGAGCAGCTGACTGAAATTGGTGGTTTTGGCCCTAGCTGCTTGCCCAGCCTAAAGCTGAATGGGAGATAAACAATCATCTGAGTGCCTCTCCCGAGTTCCCAGTAAAGATTTTCCATTTCTGGATAAGATTTTGATCCTATTGGAGTTCTGCATCCTTCTCTTATGGAGTTGTTGTTTGTGTTAACTCATTTCACACAAACATGTTTGGTTTTTAATTATCGTTTCTCCCCAGTAGCTGTCTTTTCTTCCTGCCTGCTGTAACAGGAAAAATATGTGGCTGTGACAAAGTCTCCCTTGGAGTGCCTTGAGCCACTCAATACCTGGAATTAGGAGAGGTTTCTTAAAGCAGCTGCAAGTCAAGGAGCTCTGCAGAAAGGGGTGTGAATGAATCTTTGGTTTCTGCACGTCAGCTGGGTTTTTGTGCTGCTGTAGTTTTATCACACATGTAGTCGATRGGGTCTAACTCCCCCCTCTCCCCCTCTTTCAATTGGCCCTTTTCCAGCTCTTGATATAGCCTCAACTCTGTTTGAATTATTTCTTAGAAAGAAGGTCTCTTGCTGTTTTTAGCCTTCACAGACTCCTGGCTGGTTGTTGATGTGGAGCCTGCCTGCTGGGTGCCAGTTCAGGCTGCACGCTGGCTGGTGGAGAGAGACAAGCTCTGCTTTGTCCGGTCCTTTCTCCAGCCTCACCACCAGTATGGTGGGCAGATGGCAGAAACACTCACCCTGTGTGAGTGAAACCACGGTGCTTGCTGGGAGAGGCTGGAGGGATGGAGAGCCTGTGGCCTGAGGATGAAATYTGGATTATTTTCCTCCCTAATACGTATCATTTTTGTAATGAGGCTGGTGGTGAGGCCACTATAATAGGTGAGCAAAACAATGTTGCCTGTGCTTTTGTCCTGCAGAAATTGCCTGTTTACAATACAGGGAAGATTTAGTACAGCACACTGTGACCTTGCACGTTAGGCAATTATTTCAGTGCCTCTGTGGCGCCTGGTAAATGCATTTCTGTGCTGCTTGAGTTCTGTGGATGGACTCATTCCTTCTAGTCTGCATCAGATGACAACTCAAAGGAAGAAACACACCACTGGCAGTGGGGCAGGACAGCCAGAACCTTCGGAAAAGCTCTTCAGCTTTATGCTCGTCTCAGTTCCAGTTGTCCCTCTGCCAGGCTTTGGGAGGTGGGGGAGGTTTTCATGGTATTTTTCGCCCTGGAGAAGTCTAAGATGGCTTGTCCATGTACACTGGAATTGTATATAACTACATTAACATTGGAGCAGTGGTGGGAAGAAGGAGTATGAAAATTGCAGCCCTTTTTTTTTTTCAGAGATTTCAGGCCAATCCCTTGCTTCTGGAGGCTGGGAGCAAATGTGTCTCAAGAATTGGCTCAAGTTAAGCAAAGACTAAATTCCTTGAGTGCTTGCTGGAGCACTCCTGAAAATCAGCATAACTCAACTGACAGTGCAGCCTTTAAAGCAATACCAGTTCTAAAGTCTGCTTGCTAGAGAAAAGAGTCAGATTTTGTGTGGCAGGGCTGCTTTATGACCCCTCTTGGAACAAGCTGCTGCCCTTCTAAACTGAAAAATGGCAGTAGAAGGATTTCCATATCCTAGGACCTCAAACTTCTGGTGCCCAAGTCACAATCTGCTACCCCAGGGTGAATTCCTTGCCATCCAGAAGCAGGATAATTTGGTTGACACTTTACTGATACGTGCTGTACAAACAATTGTTTGGACTGTGTAATTTTTCTTTTTTTTTTTTCTGACTCTTTCTTCTGTTTAGGCATCCAGGCACAAAAGCTGAAACTGGATCAAGGCCACAGAGCTAACAAAACCTAAGTCAATTACTTTCTCTGTTTATTGTTTATCACCATCTTTAGTATTTTTTTCTCCTTCTCTAAGTTAAATCAGGGTGAAATCAAACAGGAAAAGATGCTGTTGTAATTTATTATCTTCTTTAAGACAGTGTGGAATAGTCTATCCCACTCTTCCCATGCTCAGAAAAAAAGAAAACAGARCAAAAAGGGTTGGGTCAAGTTAGCAGAATTATTTTACCTCTTCCATTGTGTGTGCTCCTCTGTATGGAACTTCGTGCTATGTTGCAGCAATTCACACTGTGACAGAAAGTGTTCAGAAGYCCTGTTTTGAGTAAATGTTTAACTTTTGATAAATGCTGCATTGTTCTAGCCAAACAGCAGTACAAACATGTCACCGTTTGGTGCCTTTCCAGCATGCACACCTCGTACCTCTGCGACGCTTTTGTTAAAGTTGAGTGAAATCAAGGTACATTAGGTACTCATCTGAAAGATAGATGTGGAATTCGGCCAGCGCTCTTCAGAGTCACGTCCATCCTTGGTGTAGGATTTTTGCTGCCCAAGGAGCAATGAACTTCTCCTGTTACATATCTCTTCTTGCTGGYTGTGTTGGAGACCATGTCCATTTTTCCAGGACCATCTCTTTGTCAAAAAATCTGGGATGAGTAGGGATACCATGGCATTGTTTTCTCTTCTGTCCAGATGAAAGCAGAAGCTGGATTGTCTGGGTGATATTGCTAACTGAAATATAGCTCGGGTAGTCAAAGGCTGAGGCGGGCTGTTTAGAATTGGGAGCATCCCTGATGGTGTGGGGAAGAGCTGTGATCAAACAGATCAGCAGAGCTGAATTGCAGTTGAGGCATGGAAAGCCAGGATGCTTCAGAGACCATAAAATAGAGCTACTATTTCAGGAACAGGAGAATGTTTGGTCTAGCYTGTGGTTGCCTCTAAAAATACTTCAAATATCATTTGAGTCAAAAACAGGACAGGCTATATGCATATTTACCAAAAAGAAAAAAATTACCCACGAGGAATCTTGCCTTTCGGAACATTTCACTGTAGGTGAAAAACATTGTTATTTTCTGTGTCTGTCAAAATTTCCTGTGACAAAACTTAATTGGAATAAGCATCTGTGAGCCCAGAAGTATATCTAGTCCTGGAAGCAAATGTGTGAGRATAGCTCTGATACAGAGGTTTCTGCTGTCTTCTTTTCCCTGCTGCTGCCAGGCTGTTGCTTCCTATTTTTTTGGAAGTAGATTGAGGAACAAAGCATGTTCATGAGCAGAAGCCACAGTAAGAGCCTAAAGCACACAGATTGATTGTGAGGCACCAAAATGAGTACTCATAAAAAGGGACAGGTCTGTCCTTTAAGCCAAAGCTATTTGGTATGATCAAATGATGCCCTTGAATATGGAAAAAGCTATGTTCCTGACTRAAAACCATGTACTAATGGCAGAATTGAGCTCTCCTGAAAAGAGGGATTRGATATGCTGAGAACAAGATGGTAAATATCAGAACCTTCACCATATTGACCCAGTACAAGCAAGTAATGAAGGAAAAATAATCATGGAATTTCCAGCAAAAAGAAATGTTAGTGACTTAGGGATTTTTTTTCTGTTCTTTGAACCAATGAAACAGTGCTTCAATGTGATTGCTTTTTCCCGAGGTAGTATGTGTATTTTTTTGTAAAATGACAAATTTCATCAGGATCAAAATACTTTAAAAACTAAATGCAAAGTTGTCTAGAAGAGTTTTACCTTTTGCTCAAGAAGTTAAAGCAAGCACAACCTTTTACCACTTGCGTTTTCATGGGAATTTGGTGGTGAACAGTCCACATTAGTAATCCAAACCTTATGCTTCTGCAGCAGTGTAAATACCACTAGAACAGGGCACTCTTTTAAGTCGGGACATTTTTATTTTAGGCTTTTTTTCCTCATGAAAGCAGGGCTGTGTAAGCATCAGTAACAYGCATATGATTACAGTATAATGAAAAGTTTCTCATGCTCCTTGCTGTTCTTGAGTCAGCTGCTGGAGGTTGGGTGGGGGAGTAGATTTATCCAGCTGTTGCATCACCAGCACATGGCTACTGCMGGTGTAAGTTTTGAGTGCACAGTCTGAAAGGATTCTGCATGTGAATTTRTGTAGTGATTTGCTAAGGCCTTGAGGTACTGGAAGCTTTCTTAATTAATCATTACATTATTTAGGATTCTAATTGATGGTTCACTCTTAGTGTGTTGTGTTCTTTCTACGCTTCATATTTCCACCATCCAACCCATTATCCTTACTCGTTTTTCTAAAATATTATTGTATTAGCACATTATCCATTGCAGAGTTGGTCTTTTCTTAGAAGCAAAAGATCATTATCATTAGATGATGATCCTTCTCAGTATAAAGTTTTCTTCTTAATGCTCTATGGGTAAACAAACTACATCTTAAAATACTTTCTGGGACCATCTGGTAACTTGGACAGTATACAAAGAAATGAACATCTTCATGAAAACCTCAAAAAGAGACAGAGGGGCTATATATCTGCAAGAAAGTGTTTCATTAGGAAAAAAAGTATTATATGGTGAAGCTGAAGGTAATAAACTTGTGTGTGTATTTTCTAGTCCAAATCAGTATTGGTCTGGCCACTGTCATTGTTTTCCTGGCCAGGGCTGGACCATGGTGACCAGCTTTCACTGTT
This sequence comes from Malurus melanocephalus, assembly GCF_030028575.1. Classification (NCBI taxonomy): domain Eukaryota; kingdom Metazoa; phylum Chordata; class Aves; order Passeriformes; family Maluridae; genus Malurus; species Malurus melanocephalus. Next base: position 506,311 of record NW_026623344.1, read on the forward strand.
TTGGAATTCCCAGCAAGTCAAGCTCCTCAGTTCTGTGCCCAGGTAATGAAAGCCACTCTGTTTTGYTGTGGGAGTGCACCTACAGATGTGTAAAGAGGATGTGTGAAAGGGAGTTAGGGCTCGAATCTGGGGAAAGATGTGCCCAGGAGCCTGGGATGTGTTGCCAAGCCTGCTGGTCTTCCCCTCAGTGCAAATGCCAGACGTGACTCTTAGATGCGGTGTTTATTGACAAAAATGTGCTGCCTGCACCTAATCACTGATGCAGGTCCCTGGCCCTTCCCACTACAGCGACCCACCTTAGCAAGGAGAATAAATTGCCTGTGCCCATCTCTCCTCTCCAAGGATGTCCCTGGAGAAAAGGGACAAGCAGTGATGGGTTTGTTCCCTTAGCACACTGGTGGGAAGCACTCAGGTGATGTACCTGGTACAGGAGTCTGTTTCTGAAACTGTCTTTATTCTACTTTAAACTATTGATGTTTTGGATTTTTTTAATTTAAATTTTTTTTACCATATTTCAGTGCCTGAAAGTTGTRTATTGCTGGGAAACGTGTTTCTGGGGAAGCAGGAGAGGGCCTTTAATAATTTTTCTAGCTGAAAGAGCAGCAGTGAAGCTGCAGCTTCGCCTCGCATACGTGGTTTCTGCAATTAAGGGCTGCAGCTGTTCTACTTTTTTTGTCTCTGTGACGCAAATCAAAACGCAGCAATGGTATTGCCTGAGGGAAGAGAGAAAGCAACTTGCTCGCTTCCCCGTGCTGATAACTAAGCAGTGATGACAAGAAACTAGGGCAAAGGAAAGTTCAAAAGCAGAATCTGAATATTATAAATGACTGGAGAAAGAAACACAGGTGCCTCTTCCTCAGCACAAAAGGGAAAGAGGACTGTGTGAATGTCAGAAGAAATAATCAGCTGCCCAAAGGAAAAGRTGTAGGGCTGTAAAATTTCTGTCACTCGAAGGGATTCTGACATGTATGCAAGGTGGGGTCTGTATGCTATTGAATATGGTACAGCCAGCCCCATTTTAAATGTGATTAATTTCYACCTGGTGACTTCAACCATAAGAACCTTGATTCCCTCACTTTCTCATGTGTGTCCCCTTTTCACATGCATTTTGATTTCTACCTAAATTGTGACATCTGATTTACTATCCTTTCATAGCAGGAAATTGTAAGGAACAGAAGTATGAGTGCATGAGCAGCATTACTTGTCTGAGGTCATGCAGCAAGCAGAAGAGAGAGTTTGGATATCCTGATGTCTTGAAATCCCAACATGCTTTCTGCACTAACTCCTAAATTGATTTGTGTGGCCATCCCAAGTTTGTGTAAATGTTCCCTTGCTGTCAAAACTGAATTTCATAGGTGTTTATTAATGATATATTTTGCAGGTTTGGTGTGGAACTAAAATGAGACTATAGCTTCATTTGGGCATCAAAGGTACCTAAACAGTGAATGCAGACTTCTGCCAGGCAAGCTAGAGAAGCCCGTTCTGCTGGTTGTTGCTGTCTCAGGCAGCTTCCTGGGAGGGCAGGAGTTGCAGGGCTTAAGGCATCCAAGGCTCTGCTTTCGTTGTCTTACAGCTTGGCCATTTTTGGGGAGCTTGTGAGAGGGACAGCAAATGATATCTTCGGTACTGTATCACCCCCCAAACTGTGAAATTCATGATTTGAAGTAAAACTTTAAAAAATGCAGAATTTATTTTTCACTGGGGTAGAAAAATGTGYAATTTCTCTGTCTTCTGCCCAGCGAGCATTCAACCCTTATCCATAATCTCAGGCACAAAATGAAGAACCAATCACTGCAGATGCAACTTAAGATGAGCTGCATTATGGAAAGTGTTGGGCCACTTTAAATTAATGCTGCTAGTCCTGCCTGTACTACAGTTGCCTGTGAGTCAAGTACAAAAACACTTGAGTGTTTTCTTCTGGTGGTACTTGCACCAGTAAACCCCAMTATGATATAATAGAAAATAAATCCACATTTATTGCAAGGCTGGGATTTAAGATTTTGGTTTTTTTTTTTAACTCCAGCTTTATTTTTTCAGCAAGGCAAAAATAGATTTCAGGACTGAATAATTACCATCAAGCTAACTAGTTTACAGCACTTGACTTAAATCAGGAAATAATTTAGAAATATGTTTATATGGTTGCTACTAGCCATTTTATTGGTAATAAAGAGGCTTGCTGACTTCTTTGCTGGAAACTGGATTTATGTCTTGGTTTTCAYGGCTGGAAGCTAAGGAAGTGCAAGTGCTTTATGAAGGCACCTTTTGAGCAAGATGCACAAAAGTACATAGGAGCTTTTCTGTCACCTGAATGTTATAAACAACATACCCACACTTTCTTCAGTCCTAAAGCATCAGTTTTTACCTAAAGGATCCCTTCTCTGTAAATGTAATTTCCTCAGGCTGATACAAAAAGGCTCTCTGAACTCTTCCACTCCTCATTTTGTTAGGTGATGGCTTGGCCTAATGTCATCGGAGCATATTTTCACAGGTCTTGTCTTCTAATGTAATTTTTATACTAATGTGCAGTTTAGGGTGATAAGGGAACATTCGTTTCCACTTGACCCTGCTGTAACCATAATGGCAGGTGAAGTTAGGATTGGAGTTCTGACATTTTTAGGACTCCCCCTCTTCATGAGGAGAAGGTGGAACTTCAAAATCTGGCTCACACTGAGAATTTATTAATGATAGTTTGTAATATTTGTTTCCCTTCATTTTGCTGTCTTGAAATTAAGTAATGAATACTCACTAATTTTATCATGTCAAATCAATATTAATATCAATATCTAATTGTTTCTGCTGTAAAATGCTTTCATATAACTCCAAGAGGAATAGTAAAATTTATTAGTGATTCCTTTAAGTTGGTTGATATGCTAAGGGATTTCATAGAAAAAAAAAAATACCTAGATGGGATGCATGCAGTGCTAGCATGATTTCAATAAATTCAATTTTTTTTCCTGCTGTTTATAGTTATGATAATTAGGTGTTAAAGACTTTCTACTGTGTCTGATGCTGACTCTCTTTCTTTATTACTTCCTGCTTCTAATCACCCTTGAACTGGATTCATCTCCGCCACAGACATATTATTTAGCGCAAAATTCCTTGCCACTATTTGTAGAATTTTCCAGGGCTTTGGTACCGATTTGTCAGCAAACAAACCGTTTGCAGTTGTATTTTTTGCACTTGGCATTGTAAAATGTGACCAAATGTGGAGTTCTGGAAGGACACATGTGCTTTCCATTTCTCCATGAGGAAAAGGTTATCCCCATGTCAGCTGCAGTTCCACTGTGTGGTGACCACATGCAGCTTCATCTACCTGATACTCTAAGGTTCTTCAAATAATTAGAAGCTTGAGCGACATCTCTTTTTGTAAAAAAACAACCCTTTYGAGTTGGTAATTTACCTATTTTCAGAAGATAAGACCTTGTCTTCTAGGTAATTGGGAATGCTACTTCCAGATGCTTTCTGATGCGTGAAKAAGGCCTTCAACAAACCACGATTTGTCCACAGGTTGTGAAAATGCTTGAATTACCTCCAGACTATAATATTGTAATGGTCCCCATGGTCATTTATTGGACAAGGTGAGGCCAGATTTGTAGAAGAAATGTTCCCATGCTTGAAGTTCAGACTTGCTTTAAACAAATGTAAAGACATTTTAATTTAAATGTATAACAAAATCTGTGCTATTTTATGGGATTTTAAATAAATTCCAGTGGCCTACTAAAGGGAAAGGTTCCTTACCTCCTCTCTTCCCCCTCTCACTTCCTCCTCCTCTGACAGAATGATGCCTGTAAATAGGAAGTACAGTAAAATTGTTTGTGGAACTTCCAGGGAAAATAAAGTGTTCTTCTGGCTTTGAACATCACTGAAATCTGTATTGAGTAGACTGTTGAATGCAGGGATATGGACAGGTACTGCTTTATGGTGTGGCAATCAGACAGTGCTGTTGAAAATTGAACATCAGGTGCTTGTAAGATGCCATCCTCTGGTGGAGAGGACAACAGTTGGAAAAAAAACACGTTGTAGAAGCTGTCATTGCAGCCTCTCAGTTACCTGGGGGATATTGTTATCACCAAGGGTTTGGTTGTCTGTGCCAGTGCTAATTGCAGTGGGAATTTGGGACAGTCTTTACAACTTGCAGCAGAAGCAATTGTTCCCAGTTCTGGCTATGATGTCCTCTGTTTGGCTATTCAAGCAATTGCATTAACCAGCACAAATGAATACTTGTGTGCTTGTACCTKACGTAGTCTTTTTCCTAAATCGGGCTTTTCAGTTCTCATCAGCTCTTCAGGTTCAGTCTAAGAGAAGCAGAGAGAATTTGAATGCTARAAATTTGCCTGGTTTTCTAAATCTAAATCTGTTTATGTATGATATTTTCAAAAGAACTTTTCTTTTCCTCTGTATATATGAATTTCAGCTGAACTTGTTTTTTTCATTACTTCCAGTGTTTGGTATTTAACTTCCAGATTTGCTTGTTTGTTTGTTTACTTTTCCCTCTTGTATAAACTCATGGTCAAGAACAGGGTTCCACTCCATTGTTTTTGCCTGATGTTAAAATACTACCACAGAAGTAACAAGAATTATTTTTTATTATCATATTTGCTGTTTGACACTTAGAGCAGCATTCTTGGCCCTTCAGCCTCTCTAACAAAATGGCTTGGTGGACTGGTTATGGAATAATTTATGAATTTTTACCTCCTTGTGTGAGACTGGGGCTTGGGGTAGCTGGAAAGAAACAGGCAGGATCCTAACTACTCTATTTTTAAAAATGGTAATATATACTACATCTTGCATAAGCACCAAGCATGGGAGGAAAGATGTTTCAACTGGAATGTTTCTTTTTTTTTTCCGTTCCTAGTGACAGCTCTTTATTGGCCTAAGGGGATTTAAAAAATCCTGTTATTCTATTCTATATTGGTATTAACCTAGTTCTCCTTTGTCCTTACAAACTAGTATTAAAAATACCCAGCTGTATTCAGAAATTGGATCTTGGGGACCCTTCTTCCATTCCTTTGCAGAGCTCTGGTACCTTTTGAAGGCCAGGATCAATGGGTCTGGAAATACAGGCCCACCCTGTCTTAGTAAGAGAGATTGTTTTGATTTAGGGGCAATGCTTAATGCATCTTTTAAGCAGCTTTTGGAGCTGGACATGTGTCATTCTCCTGTGTCAACTACACTAATATTTGTACGCAGCTGGAAGGAAATTGGGCTTAAGTTACAGATTGAGGTAAGCAAGAAATACAAGCCATGCCAGAATCTAACAGCAGGATTTTCATATTTCTTAAGTGTAGTAGCCAAAATATTAATCTCTGACTTTGAGTCTCTATTAAACTCAAAATAAGAGTTAAAAGGAACAATGGTGCAGAAAATGTGATGCAATGTATCCCCCCTCCCCCAATGTGTTGATTTTAAATGCATTCATAGAGCTATATAGCTTGTTTTCAGTTGTTCATAATTACCAAATGAGCTCTGCATAGGAGCAGACAACGGTAATCAGACAGTCAATTATTTACTGGCTCCTCTGCTTGCATTTGCATCTATTTTCATTTGCATTATTACAAGGAGTTTGAGAGAATTTGCAAAGTGTGGAGGCAAAATGTGAGGTAAGAATTTCATTTGGCTTTTGTTTTTCCTTTTTTTTTGCATACAATGAAGTTGGTTTTTTTTTTTCCAATATTTGCTCCCAGACGTGCTTTTGAGTGTGGGGACAGAGAGAGGCAGGCACACAGAATTTCTTCTGCCAATTCCCACCTATCTCAGTGCACAGCACAGCACTCAGCATGGAAAAAAGCTTTGGAGTGCACTGACAGYTTTATTGACTGTCCCTTTTTGTAGTGACATGCCATCCCCCTTTGAAAAGATGGTTAACAGGAGTGAGTGAATACACATGGCTTTTGTAAGACAGTGATAAATTGGTGGACAGTTGGACCACGATGGCTTCAGAAGTTACGTGTTCGCCATCAGTGCCCCGAGGCCATTTATGTTCTGTGTCAGTGGGGTGCATCTGAATACCATATGTCACAAAGACTAATGTCCTCGCTTTTCCTTCTAATGGGCACAGCAGACACCACGCACTTGGAAATTTCCGTGCCTGCCTCCGAGATAAACAGTAACAGGGCCAGCTAATTGTGTGTGTTGTTAAACACCAGAGCTGCTCACTTGAAAGGTGGACCCTGGCAATTAATGAGAGCCATTAAGGGAGTGAACAGAACCAAAAAAAAGGGCTTTTTTTTCCTGATACAGGGCTTGGTGGTAGCAAATTAGGTGGGCTCTTGTCCAGACCTTTTGCTGCTTCATTCTTAGGTGAGAAGTTAGGAATAGGTTGGAGTGTCATCATTTTAAGATTGCTAGATGATGCTTTAGACACCGGTTGGCAGGGGCAAGAATGCATCTGAGACTATGAAATCTCCATCTTAACTTGGACTGAGAAACTGAAATAATCATAATAATGTGTAAAATTTACTCCTGGGATCAGGTGAGATTGCAGTGTATATACTTTAAAGATAAGGAGTGCAATATGTTAATGAATAAGCAAAGTGTTCTGGAGCCAAGCTTTAGGGTGAGCACATCATCGTGTGTGCAGGGTAGAGTTGATTGCAGGGGTACACTCCAGATAAGTGAATTTTGGAATTCATTAATCTCTGAATGAACAGTAAATTTAAGTGCTTCTGCCTGCATTTCTCCAGGTTTTCCCTTGCTTCCAGTCTTGTTTAGTGCAATAGATTCCATGGAGTTTGAGGTCAGTAGAGCTGTTCCATGTGTTATTGAAGACGCTGGATGTTCTGTGAATGTCTGTGGCTGATGGTTGAATGACCAGCATTGTAAATCACAAGTAAATGGCAGCCATGCAAAGAATTAAATGTATTGACTATGGATGCATTTCATCTGGTTCGAGTCAGGGAAAAAGACTATCCTACCGTAACTGTTGAGATCATGGCTCTGCTCTTTAATGTTTTCAGAAGCACCAAAATTACCCTGTAAAGTAGACAAGATGTTCATCCAGTGGTGCTCATCCTTCCATTCAAATGTATTGCTGAATTAAAGCGGAGTGTGTAGGTTTCTGGAGCAGAGAATGCCTGGGATTCATTCTTTAACCAGAGAAGCTACAAGCTGGGAAGGCAGGACATYCACTGGGTAAATGGAAGGAACAGAAAACAGCTGAAACAAGAAGTGATCGTTTCCGAGCTGTGTCAAATGTGCAAAAACTCTGATTACATTCTCCTATGTATTTGTATGTCTGTGCTAAACCCTTTAGGATTTTTAGGACATATTTGACATGCAGGAGAGGGGTTCCCATGTTCAGTACCTGCCTTTGATGAATGCTTGAGCAAATAATCCCAAAGAATTCGTAGGAATGACCCGAAAAGCCTATATATTACATAAACTGTAATAAACATATACATAACTAGAATTAAAACCTTAAAGAATCTGAAAGATTGGAACACTGCTATAAATGTACATTTCTTGTAAAACTGCATTTTTGGAACAATGTTTCTTCTTTGTATGTAAACCTGCTGTTCAGTGAACTTCATTTGCAGAGCATCTCATATTTAATTGGATATGGTAAAATCTGATCTCTCTTCTTTTTCTGCCTCTTAGAAATCTGACCTTTAAATCTTGTCTTTGCTTTTTTCTTAAAGAGAAATATTTTGGTTTATAATAGCTGGTTTATTACTGTGTATTTGTGCTTTGTATTGTTTCTGTTGCTTATTTACTCATCAAAGCATCTTCYATATTTGAAGAAACTTCTTCAGGCTTCAAGTGATGTGGATCTTCATCCTCCCATTACAGCTGATTAAAACAAAGGGAGAGGTTAAGTGACCTGGTCAGGTTCTGTGGGGAATCAGTGCTGCAGTTTAGAAGGGGAGAGAGGGGCATTTCCCATTAGTTTTTTCTTAGATATTAGTCCAACAATGATGAATTTGACTACAATCAAAAGTGTATCCCTGATAGTTTTGTTTTGTTTTAGTTTTTTCCCCTCTGCCTGTGTCAATGAGTGCTTTTGCATTTCTTGTCTGTTATTTCTTATTCCCTGGATCAGTTTTAGGGAGCTGAAGACAAGCAGAGGGGGTTGATGAAAGGGTAMTGTCCTGGACATTACTCTGTGGGCCCCAAGTGCTTCAGAGCATGAAAGGAAGACCTTTCCTATGTTAGTAGGCATAATAATAATGTTTTCCCTCACATTCATGGCCTTGGAGCCGGTAATCTTGTGGGTTGAGGGGTACGTGCTGGGAAGCTTTGGTGGTGGTTGTAAACCATGAAGGATTTGTGGTCACTGGCCAAGATATGGCCCACAACCTCTAGAGCCTATGGCCAAATTTCCAGCCCTTTCCCCTGCTGCTGTTCTATTTTGTCCGGGGTGTGTGTGTGAATGTGTGGATCACCAAGCACATTTATAAGGCCCAGACAGCTCTGAGCCTGTGACTTACCCTGGGGAAAGGAGAGGCAGGAGAGGGTGTGATGTGCCAAAGCTGATGGCAGATCTGGAGAGGAAACCTCTCTGGCTGATGAGAAACCAAGTTTTTACATTGTGCAATGAATTTGTGTGTTTATGGAGGGAGGCTGATACTGAAGGTGACATATAGCATGCTCCTTGTCTCTTCTGGGCAGTATGTCAGCTTACTCACAAACCTTCAGGCTTAGGGTAGGAAAAAAAAGAATAAAAATCCCTTAATTCTTCTCTTCCAGTTATGCTCAACCTTTCATACCTGATGATGTTTCAGGTTGAAAACACTTTTGTCTGAAAGAATACATTGCCTGATTTTAATTAGGTTTCTTTTTTGTTTGGTTGGTTTTTTTTTGGTTTTTTTTTTGAGGGAGAGTTGATTTTGTTTCCTTGATTCAGTCTAATCCTGCTTCCTGCGATGAATGGCTTTCCCCGTAATGGGTGCACTGATTACTCCAAGGCRCACATCTGCTAAAGGATGCCTTTGAAAGTCAGGCTAATTTGTTGGATAAGTGGCAGATTTCTGATTGCAATCTCTTTACAATACAGGGGATCATTTAAATAAAACAATAATCCTCTCTTTTTTYCCCCCAAGCCTTAGGTTTGGGGTTTTTTCCATCTCTCTCTTAATCATCTTACTCTTAATTTTTCCTTCTCTCTAGGCACGCTTTGTTTTCTCTTTTTTTCATAAACAGTTACCAAACATGATTACAGGGAGTTTTGTTGTAGTACAGCTTGCATATGACATTGACACTGTTGTGAACTCAGAAACTACCCTGCATGAAATTATAGGATTATGTAGCCTACTCTGGCTTCAAAAGACGAACCATCTCTTCTGGATTCCAAAATCCACATTAAAATGGCAGTTTTGGAAATAGCTGTCAAAGAAATGCTTAGGTGATTTTTTCAGTTCTTGTTACAAAGATAGGAAAGGAGTCTCCTACCTCTCTGGCTGTTATGCTGGTGTCTCTGTGTTATTGTGTGCATAAGGGCAGAGAATCTCAGTATGACACAGACRCAGTATGACATTATTGTGTTCTCTAATAAATGTCAAATGTTAAGCTCTCTCTCTCTCTCTCTTTTTTTTTTCTTTTTTAATAAACAAGATTCCAAATGTTTTAATAATTTTAAGGCTAAACCTGTGCTAAAAATCTTCAGATTTTAGGGATGGAAAATCATGTTCTTCTTAATGARCTTTTACAATCCTCTATTTATGTATAGCTGTTCAGCTAAAACTGCTTGTATTTAACATGGCCCATTTCACTTCACAAACCAGTCATAAACTGTTTTATGAAAACTACCTTCTTGTGCCTGGGAGCTGCATTAGAAGGCTTGGCTGGTGYAGCTGGAGTGTCAAATCAAGACAAGTGCTTTTCTAACATTTTTTTCAAGCCGTCTTTTCCAAGTGGGTAGGTATGAGGAGTTCTACTTCGGGGATAAGCGAACTGGGAGGAGAAATAAATTGCACTTCAGTGTATGCAAATGTTGCTGAAAATGGAAGATGAGTCCTCTGCAATGTTGTGTCCACTGTATCAAACAGCTTTCGTATATCAATTTATCTGTATTTTTCATATATCCATAAAATAAGTAAAATTTCCTCTGAGGGTTTGTTAAACCAGATGGAAGTGTTGCTCTTTATGGGTACGGAGAAATAGGATTAGCAATAAAGTGAACTGAAGACTGGGCAAAGCTTCCCATATTTGATTTTGCAAATCTAGAGTAGCCTTTGGGATGTCCCTTTTGCCCTGATACAGTTGTGCCCTGCCAGTGATGCAGTGCAGTTTTCAGGCACAGCTGCTTTATTCTTACTGGTGCTCAGATAAAATATCTGAGGGAAATGACTGTGTGGAACATGGGTGTACAGTTAGGTTAAATTGATCTTTTTCTGGCTTTTTAAAAGAGCTATGGATGGAAAAGAAACTGGAGACRTTTTGTAAACTTTTCTTTTGATGTTTCGTGATCTTTTTTTAAAAGCAGAGCTAATTAGAATAAACAGTTGGTCAGGTACATATTTTTTCTCATTCCTGGTCTTTTTAAGAAGAACAAATTGAAAGCTGTGTAGTGTTCTTTGTACTTTTTTACGAGTTTATTTTGAAGGTTTTTTCCATTGTACTTCTATTTTTTCTCTCWTTTTTCCATAATAAAGTTTGAATTTGGAAGTGTGTGCGAATTGGAAATAGCAGAGTTAGCAGTCCTCTCTTCTGGCCTTCTGAAATAGTGCAAGGCACTGAGTCACTTCTTGCCACTAATAAATTGCGTCATTTTGCCAGGATCAGAATGTTCCAGTCTCAAAGCAAATAGTTTTGAAAGTGAAAAACCAGTTGTTACCATATGTGTGTGTGTGTGTGTGTGTGTGTTCATAAACACACACACACACCCTCCCTCTCCCTCTAATATGTCACTTTATCCAAAGGTGATGATAAATCCTTCTGTTTGGGGGCAGTGAATTAATGATCACCACTTCTTTCCACATCACCACAGGCTTCAGTTTCAGCAAGGGAGGAGATAAAAAATACACTCAGAGTGTTTTTAAAGGTGAGGTTTGTTAGCTTAAATGAGGGAAAACATGGGGAGAATCCATGGAGGATAAAAGAAAAAAAAAGGYGGAGAGAACTCTAATCTTGTCACATTAACTTCTCATTGTGGTTTCATTTTGCACATGTTTGATGTATGATTTGTTATATCCAGTCATGGAGTGATTTCTGTCGTATATTTTAGAGCTGTTGCGATGCTCTAAGGTAAATTCCACAAAAAGCCAGGTGTGTTCCTGCTCCTGGTTGTGTGCAGGTGTTTTCTGTGCTGAGCATTYGACATGTTTATTTGCAAACTTTATCAGACTGGAATGGAAAGCACCATTTTTTATGCTGATTATTTTGTGTCTGTTTATCTTCATGCTTTGCCTGAAAACCTGGCCCATTTTGCCATCAGGATTTCATCAGACTAAGTCAATTCCAATGTTTTTATGGCRTCACTGGTAGAAAATTTCCATCAGAGAGAAGAAGTGACAAAATGGGAAAACCAYTGGAGAAGTGTGTGTGCAGGGAGCCATGGCCAGAGAGGCTCAGGTGCTGGGAGAGGCCAGGAGGGGTTGGATTAAGGCAGAGGCAAAGCCTTGGAGATTGCCCAGAGGTAGCTCTGGTTTATTCTRAATAATCATGCTAAACCCCTGGCAGGTAAGTGCCAGCACACTGAACCTTTTCAGAAAGGAATCTTAAGATTCCTGGATCTCATTGCACTGAAATAGTCAGACCCCAGGACTTCAGTGGCTGACTGGGATGCTGAACTAATTGCTAAAAAAAAATGAGGGACTTTCTGTAAATTTGCTGTTTCTAATAATCTTAACAACGTTATGATTATGAATGAATTAGCAGGTAAGTGTCCAATAGCTATTATCGTTATGATAATGCTGAGGAGTCTGAAAGTTGGAAAATCAATGGAGTGACAGGTTGCAGAGGATATTGATGGGAGCTTTGGAGGATAGAAGCTGAGCAAGAGGGCAGAGGCTCTTTGTGAGGTTACTAAAAATTTGTGAGGTTACTGAAAGCCCTGCACTGTGGAGACCATTTTAATCTTTGTGCTGACAGGTTTTGTAGCTTTCTACTTATGGAGGCTCTTTAAAAAAAAACATAAAAAGGCATCTGACTTGTGTAGCAGCATCATTGAAGGGTGTCTAGTGACCTACTCCTTTAAGAAAATAATCTGAATGCTGGATTTCAGAGGAAGGTAAGGTGATAATCAGCACAGACATTTAGTCTGAAGGGGAAGAGAATCTTATTTTTTCCCTCTGTAATATATTTTGTAAGATAAAAATAGCAAGCAATGGGTTTAAACCCCCCTCACTTTAGATAGAGAGTGGCTCTATGATGAATTCTCTGGCCCCAGAGCACGAGACAGCAGGTAAGAAGTGATGCTTTAATTTCAACCTCCTTCTCTCTCTCTCTCCCTTGCTGTTGTATGGTGTTTGTCTAACACTCACACAAGCTGTCTGTACCAAGCTCATAAGGAACAATCCCCCCATTTTTTTCCAGCCCAGCATGGACTACCAGCRCCTATAAACTGTGCATGGAAAAGTAATTTAATGGTACATTTCTTCACTGTGATGTCTTGAACAGCTGAGCTGCCTGGATCAGCAACAACTTGCCATGCTTTTATGGATCAAGGTAAGAAGTCCAGAGGGARCGTGGCCTCTGAGGTGCAGGGTTTGCACAGCTATTGTGGGTCATTAGAGCTCATACATGCCTGATATCCTCTAGCAGAGCATCATCCTGCCACCTCAGGAGCTAGAAAATGTTCAATCTGTGCCAGCATGACTCGCTTTTGGCGTTGATGCTCTATGTGAGTGCCTAATAAAACCCTTTGATGGTAAACAAAGGATTTTGAGGAGAATAAGTGAGTTTGTCATAGGTAAAGCTGTTGAAACCCCAAAGGCTTGGCAGATAAATTCAGGTTAGAAATACAATGGACATTTTGTGTGGCTCTTCGATCAGGTGTGTCTGCCAACTGCCTTAGCTGGAAAAAATTGGACAACAAATTTTAACACAAACACAAGAAGTTTTGTAGCAAAGAAATACTATAGCTCCAGTCTTTCAGCCAAATATGTTATCTATTTTTGTGATACCTGCCTGAATGAGCCATGTCATCTCCAAGCTATTAAAAGAGAGAAAAAAACCTTTGTGTTAGAGTGTWTATACCTGTTAATTTCAAACTGTGTGTATATATTGTTTTTACTTATCTTGTGAGTGAGTTTTGGTTTTTTTGTAGTTTGTTTTGTTGTGGGGTTGGGTTTTTTTTGTTTTGGTTTTTTCCTGGTACATTTCTCAAGATTTTCCTAAGCTATTGTCACTGGAAACTTTAACATGAAAACAGGTGTTTCTCCATTGTTACCTTTCAGTAAGCATCAAAACTCCTGGGGGAAAATATGAAATATCAAAAGATTTGGGTAAAGTCTGTGACAGCTCATCATACTTTAAGTGGTTTCATGCAGAAATAAGGAATTCAAACTATGCTTTGCATTATCTAGTAAAATAGAAATGTGTASTGTTATCTTTAGCTATTTAAATTATCTGAAAATAGATACAAATTCTGCATAATTTGGATGCATCATGATGTCTTGCTTGTGAGTTGTGGTCATGGGCATCATTATATGGCACAAAACATTCAATTTATGGTGAAGGATCATGAAGTATTTGTTTTTAGCTGAGTTTCTTCCAGTCACATAGGTTACCTTTTTTTGTTCCTTGTATGATAAATATGTATTTTGCCATGTCCTCTAAGACTTTGAGCCCGCTAGAGACAAATTTCTCRCAGGATATAGAAAGGTGAAAGGAGCTTATTCCCTACAAACAGTGCAAAAAGATGGATGTGTGAAGGAAAGAGAATGGGACTCAGTTGACTTTGCCTCCATTTCACAGCTGAAGGGAACAGCCTGAGATGACCTCATCCTGAATTTCACRTGGGAACATCCGTGTGGGCTGGGGATGCACGTGAACCGTGGCCGTGGATGGAGTCAGGCTTGGGCTTCCTGCTGGCACAGGACAAGGGGCAGCAGACAGATTTCCCTAGGGAAGCCCTCTCAGGTTCRAAGGGAGCTGCTTGTGCAGGCTGAAATGTTGTGGTGAGAGACAGAAAGCCAGGTCCTGCTTCTGATGTAGAACAACATTGGAAAATGGTGAAGTTGTGCAGAATCCCATGTGGCTGCTGCTGAGCTTGCAGGAAGTATTTACAGTGTTATCATTATAGTGGATTTACACACTTGATCCAAAAATATTTGTTTTCAGAGAGTATCCTTGCTGTGTCTTTGTGGCAAAGTGCAGAAAGTTATTTATTGTACAGCTGGTTTAAATTGATTCTTTTGAGGATAATGGGACAGCTCTCCATCTCCTCCCATCCCCCTCGTTAAGTTTTCATGTGAGATCAGATTTTTCCATGACTCCATTATTGTTTGAACATCAGGATATTACATAAGCCTCTCCTGGGGAAAATAGAATATACAGAAGCAGAGAATGACCTATGCCCACCCACAAGGGCTGCTAAATGCAGCTTCACATATAGTGTCAATAATGAAGAACATCAGAAGGAAAAAGAGGCGTGGGCATTTGAATGTTTTAATTAGTGAATGTTTTAATATTCACATCCAGGTTCTCACACTGTTTCTGCAATGAATATCTACAGGATGTGGGTGTATCTCCTAACCTCTCTGTGCCTGTCTCCCCTGATTTGAAATAGAGCCCTCCTTTTCCTCATGGTAAAGTGCAGTGGGCAGAAGGGAAGAAGATAAGGAAGTTCAATGCAGAGTTTGGGGTTTTGTTTCGGGTTTTTAATTTCTTTGCATATAGAATTTTAGATGCTGCAGTCATTAAGAAAAATAAACAGGCTAAACAGGCTAAACTGTTAGCTTGTGCAGGTTACAGAGTTTACTTCGGAGAAGTAGCTTTGGTGGCAGTATCATATGACAGGCTTCATCCTAGACAAAGTAAGATTAATGCCTGGTAAATTTAGATAACTACTATTGAGGATGAGCATTCCTGGGTCACCCAGCATTCCTGTCAAAATAATTTGGAGTTTGGAGCGTTGCACAAATTGAGGAAATGCAGTTCCATGTCATGGTTGAAGTCAGTGGCCCAGCTCATTTCAATGTCAAGACAAGTACCTTAGGGCTTTTCCAAATCTAGGATTCATTTTGTGAAGTATTTTACAGGCTCTGTTTGTGCTTGATTTCCCTTCACTGCCTGGAAAGACACCATCTCAGGGTTGAACGAAACAATTCTTGAAGAGCCTGTGCTAGTGCGGGAAGAGTGCAGGACAGGAGAGCAGGTTGTGTCCTCTGATCTCTGTATGGCCAGACCAGTGGAGAAGGTGAAAAAAGAATGTTCTTTGCATGTAGACACTCATGTGGATTGATTCCCTGACAGTGGAAATAAACAGTCAGTGTCTCTTGCAGTCAATTTGTCTCCCAGCTGACAAATTGAGGGAAGAGTGTCTCTTCCTCTCTTTGGAAGGTATCTCCCCTTAAGAGAATGTCTGGCTGTGAGGCAGAAAGAGGAGTAGTCCTGATGGGTACTATCTGGTACTATAAATCATTTACTTGAGATAAAATTTTGATAAGTATTTTAGAGAAATGACCTCACTGTTTTATTATTGCAGTTATTGTGAGCTGTCACTCTGTGTTTATTGCCCCTGTAGTTAAAGTYTATGGAAGTTCCTCAAAGGGATGCCCTTGAATCTGGGACTTAATGACTTCTCCCTCTACTGGAATTACGGCTTCTAATTGGAGCAGCTTGGATTAATTTCCCTTTTATGCATGAGTAATCATATACAACCTTCACGTATCACAACTCAAATCTACAGAACTACAGTGATAAAAGCCATGGAACTCTAGGCCACTGACACATCTTAGAGCTAAGAGAGGAATTTGAAAATCATGGTAATAAATGCTCTGAAGTTGTTAGGGAAATGTTTTTCACCCAGAGGGTTGTCGAGCACTGAACAGGCTCCCCAGACAGTGGTCACAGCCCTAAGCCTGACAGAGTTCAAGAAGCATTTGGACAACTCTCTCAGGCACATGGTGGGGTTCTTAGGGTGTCCTGTGCAGGGCCAGGAGCTGGACTTCAGTGATCCTTTTTGGTCCCTTCCATCWTATAATATTCTTTGATTCTGTGATTTGATATAAATAAATGCACCTGTTAAAAAAAAAAAATTCTTCAGGGTTTGTGAGTTTCAAGCTSTCTTCCCACATGTCACTCACAGGGCTAACTAGTGGATTTGGTTTGATTTGCTTTATTTCCTCCTCCAAGTGTAAGGGAAGATCTTAATGTAGTTCTGAGATGGACGCTGATGGGTATTTTCAAGAGAGAACCTCATCTATTGTAAAACTTGTTATAGACTTGCAAACACTGACAGTTGAACGAAATAAAAAATATTCAGCTTGATCTCAGGCTGCATTTCAGGACCAAGAAAATGCAGACCTGACTTTCRCTGGTGGTCATTCAAAGAGTGGAGCAGGTCTTCGAGAGACTGATTTGTGTTCATTCCAGACAAAATGGAAGATGCTTCATTTCAAATGGCAGCAGATCAAGAATTCGAGGGTTTTAAATCAAATTCCATCCTGCTTCATTCAAGCTGCAAGGTTCTTAAATGTGAGGGAAACRATTTTTTAGGCTGAAGTAAAATTAAAGGTCTCCCATTGCAAAACCACCACAAAAGAAGTGTGAACACTGACATTTCTGTCTTTAGGCACTGTTTGAACTTTTGAAGGTGTGGAGCCTATGGCAGTCTCTGTGAAGGTCATACAAAGTGCATGTATGCTGTGCTTCTGCAGATCACAGAGTGTTCAGCTGGCAGAATTCCATYCCTAATCTCTCCTAATGAGGTTTGCTTGGAATACCAGGGTTCGGGCTTTGCTTGCTTTTATTCTGGATTTTGTTAATATTGCCAGTGCAAAAAAAATTGTAATAGGTTCTCCTTATAKTTCTGCTGAGGTATTTAAGTTTTGTGTTAAGGAGGAATTAAAAAAAAAAATTCTAATTTCACTTTGCATATTTCCCTTATTTCCTTTTTTTTCCCCTTAATTTGACTGCTTTGATGGCAAACTTTATGAGGCACACCAGGGCTTTCTCTGTGCCAAGCACGTGGTGTACACCTTGTACACCAGTGGGAATCATTAACTTGTGTATATTGTAAAACAGGTTATCTTCGACACAAATAGGTGAGCAGTCAGAGGCATGGAAACGCTGTAAGAGTGTTTTAAGTAGGTGCTTGATAATCCTTTTTATGGACTGATCGCGTAAAACATTGGATACTTTGGCCTTAAACCAGATGAGCTCTTAAGAGCTCTTAACTGTGTTGAAGTGTTGAGCCCAGCAGTAAAAAGGAAGGCCTGCAGTGATTTTCAGTGAGGTTTGTTTCCTTGCTGGCATTTGAGCACCTGTTTGCCTGGATGTATGGAATGTGGCCCTTCTCGGGTAGAGCCCATGCAGAGGAAATTGCAAGCCCCACCTCAGGTCTTGGCTCTATTTACCTTTCTGACATTGTCCTGCCCTCTTTTTTGCATATCCTAAACGGGTTTCTTGCTTTGTTTTCATGTTTTCACTTGAACAAACGAGTGCTGGAAATGGTGAAACAGTTTGGTCGTTGCAGRCAGGGAACTCATTTCTGGTTGTGCTCCTGTGGAATTCCACAAAGGGYGAAGTTGAGCCAGATGTTTTCTAACATGGCCTTCTGGTAGGTCAGGGGATCTTCCCATGTGCTCCATTTGTACCAACATTACTCATTCCCAGATGCTTTCTTAAAAGCATTCCTGTWWTTTGTGWYYTCWTWTTTGCYTATATTTKMTTTTTCAGTTCAAAAACATGAGAGGTTGAACATTTAGATTTCGCCAGTTATGCTTCCTTGAAAAATAAATTATTTTGCCYTAATGGGTGTTAGTTAGCTTTTTGAAAAAAACACAAACCAAACAACTTAGATTTTCATGGTGACTTGTCTGTTGGTTTTTTATAATAGCATAGGATTTGTGACACTATGCATATAAACTGAGAAAAATCAAATATGGGRTTTCTTATTCTAGAAATAATTGGAGTGAGAATTATCCAGAGCATTGCAAATTTAATGGGAGACAAAGAAGCAAATACAGTAGGCTACAGTGAAAAACCTCCTTCCTGTTTTCATAATTTTATTATTTGTTCAGTAATGGAAACATGATGTGGGTAAGTTTCCCAGAAAATCTCCAATTTCCTCACAGACTTTCTGTGAGGTAGCTCAGAGACTTGTCAAAATCTGACCTATTTTCACRCTGCTGTTTATGTGTAGTCCTAAGCTGTTTCTCAGTAAAAGCAGTTCTTTGGCTTTGAAACCTGAATTACAAAAAAAAAAAATAAAAAAAAAAAAAAAGGTTGGACTTGCTAATTTCATTGCTTGAGTAAAGCAAACCTGTCATGAACATCATGATGTCTGGTTTGGTTTGGTATGAATATAAACCAGATATAAGAAATAACTAAACCTCTTTTTCATTGAAGTACTTTAGCCAATCAAGGAATTTAAGGATGTAAAAGGAGGAAAAATTACTTAGTGTGGGGTAGGTCTTCAGGGCTTGGTGACAGTCATTAGTAATATGGGGGGAAAGTAAAAAGCGTCCTAACTCTAAGGCTGCAGTTTTGTAAGAGAAGACYGAAACATTCAAGGGGAGACAAGGCTAAAACACTTAGTGAACAATTGGCAATTTATCCCAAGTTTTCCTCAGTAACCATTAGGTATTTTTCCACAGCCATGAGTTGGCTCTCTTAGGTCTGAGTGTCCCAAACATTTTCCAACATGCCGAACACAACACATGGCTGGGTGCAGAGCTGGCCGCCTCCAGCTGGGGTTCTGCCGRCACGCGAAGCACGCAATAGTTTCCATTCAAAAATGCACGCAATTCAAAGGTGAGAAAAATCAATGAAGAGCAGATTTTGTTGCTGTTGGAAGCTTATGAAGTTGGGTGTTTAACTCCTTTGGTCAGGCTTGTGTTCCTTCACTCGATTKTAGGGAGTTGATGCTGGTTGCATGAATGAATTTAGGATTAGAATCAGCTGCTGTAAAATCAGTCAGTGTTTATTACAACCAAATATTGGGAAGTTGGACAAAATGACCTCCTGATTCCCATCCTGTGATTCCATGAGCCATTAACTGCTTTTATTTGAAGCTACAGAACCTTTGCAAGCATTAAGATGGTGTGTTAATGGTTGCTAAAAAGTGTGAATAGGGCTTTTTACTGGCCTTTTCATTATAGTGAAACATTAGAAAGTTGCTGCCTTCTCTGGTARTGCCTCTACACTGCGAATGTTAATCCTTTGTGACTGGTTAGTTCTGTTTTAGTGGGATACTGGTGGATTCCTTTTTTCCAGAGCTTAAACCTATTCACTGCCTGTSTCAGCTTTAGCCTGCGAAGAGAACATGCTTCTCTTGCTTAGAAGAGTCATACAGGGGGAATGTGTTGCAGGTGTCTGTCAGAAAACTCCCTTCTAAAAACCACTGCAGCTTCTCATTTTATTGCAAATCAAAAGTCCTCTGGAAGAGGGTGCATCTTCCAGAGCGTGCTGTGAGTCCATGGTGAGTGCAAGGAAGGAAATGCAGAATGGAAGCAGACAAGGTTCTGATTGTTTTGGTGACAACTGAAATGGCCATCAAAGATTTTGTTTTTTCCATGACAAAATACGTAGAAGGGCTGTCATATAAACATGTGATATGAGGGAGTCTGTGAGCCACATCTGTTAGATCCAGAGGCTCAAAAATGCAGAACTGGTAATTGATTTTGCATGTGGGGTTTTTTTTCTTTCTTTCTTTTTTTTTTCCTTTTCTTTTTCTTTCTTTTGGAAGGCAGGGCTGAAACAGCTCCCCTAGCCCTTTGTATGTAGGTTAAAYGTGTCTGAGAGGGTCCCTGAGCTCTCCTGTGCTTGCCAGTGATTTTTCAGAATGTTATGAAGATGGGAAAGGATTCATTAGGATTTTTACATGTGTGAATTAAGGCTTAAATGAAGAGCTGGGATAAGAGAGAGAGAGATTTGTTATGATGACAGTTACTTCTTACAAATGGACTCCAGTGATGTCATGTAAGAAATTCATGGAGCTTTTCTTCTGCTCAGGGCTGGTGCTGTTTGAGGATTAGTCGACACAAGTGGAACATAAYAGGAAAAGCCCGAGAGATTACAGCAGGATCCGTGGACACTAAAACTGTCCCACACTGTGATTTCCTGGGAATGATGGGTTATCCATTTCTTCCTTCTTGCCCTTTACCTAATCTGAATTGAAATAAAATTGCAGGTGTGAAATCTGCATTGTATTTTGCAAACTSTGAGAGCTGTTCCATGAACTGCCCAGTTGGTGGTTTGGTCTGGCACCTCTGTCTCTGGCCCACTCTCACCTCTCACTCTGTCTCAGTGTGCAGCCACAGGAGAGGAAAGAAAATAGGTGTCTGTTGAGGAAAAGCTGAAAAAAAAAGCCACTGTAATTCGAAGTACCTGGTGAAATTGCTAGAAACAGTTGAACACAATTTTTAAATGGGTTTGATAGCCTACTTGCAAACCAGGGATTTGAAATATTTTTGCTTTGTGTCGGACAAATGGAGATGTGGCAAACTAAATGCACAAGAGAACAAATTGGCCAAGACTATGAGATTAGATCATCATAAATTTGGTTATTTATTCTTTGTACCACAAGGATGCTAGTCTTCATGTTTGGTTACTGGGTTTGGTGKTTTTTTTGTCTTTTTGGTTTTTTAAAAATCTGTTAATGTAAATAACAATTCCTGCAGTACGTGAAGTATTTCATCTTTTTACTGGATTCATTTTTCCTCTGCCTATGGATATAAATAGAATAATGACATCTTACTTTCTGGGCTTGGTGCATCATTCATACAGTACATCTCCTTTCTAGGTCACAAAGCTTTCCCACACACACTTTTTTATTAAACACTGTGGCAATGCTCAAGAACACAGGATTTTTTTTTTTTTTTTTCATCTGAAAGGCAGTGGCTCACTGCAGAATGGCAGCAGGGTACAAAATAATGAAAATATATCTTTGATTCAGAATTGTAAAATATCCTGATTTCAGTAAAAATATGCTTACTCTGAGAAGTGACTCACAGATAGACGATGGTGAGTTTGAAGGGGCTGTTTAATTTTATTTATCCTGTGGTTGTTCTTGGAAAGTTTTATTGAAGGGTGTGGTAGATATTACACAACACCAATGAGTATATGGTGGAGTTGCCTTCAAAGTGAATTTTCATGAGGAAATCATGATATTAGCATTTATTTTATACACTCAGAACATAAATATGCTCATATGACTCCAGTGTAGTTGATGGGATTTTTTGGTAGCTGAGAACTGGGATGCTGGTGGGTATCTACCAGTTGTACCCTAGTGGGTCTCCCCACTGTGCATTTCCAGCCCTCCCTGTGCATTGGCTSCACCATGTCCAGCAGAAATAGTCAGGTTTCTAATCGGTTGTTGGCATTTCTCCAAATGAGMTGTTAAATCACTCCCAGGCCTCTTTTTGTGAGGACTTCATAATGAAGTTGTTTCAGAAAGAATGCTTTTTTTCCTGTATTTCCCATCTGATTCTTCTTAGAGCAGAGGGTTGGACTGGATGACCTCTGGGGGTCCCTGCCTATCAAAATTATTCTGTGGTGCTTTTGTATAGGCACACTAGAGATGCATGGATGGAGGGGAGCATTATATGTATCCTAAACCTTATGTATAAAGCACAGAAATGCAAAAGTCTATGATCCAAGACTAAAAGGTGGGAATTTCACATCTTTAAGGAAGGTAAACAGGCTTTTAACCAATGTGTTAGTTTAGAAAGTTCTGCTGAATGGAGATTGAAGTGGTGCTGAGATTTCACAGGCCTGTTTCTCATGGAGAGTGTTATTTTGAGTAGTGTGGTGCCACTTCAGTGCATGATCTGGACACTATTTTCATCACAGATTTTCCTGTGCCACGGTATACTTGAAAAGTGATTTATAACCTGATAAGTACTTGTAGCCTTGTAATCTTGTTTAAAAAGTTGACTCTCACTTTCCCAAAGAAGTTGTATTTAGCTATCAGCATTTTAAGCAGTTGATTATTGTTTTTTACCATCACCCCCATGCTAGCTGCAGAGCAAACTAATTTAATTGTGGTTTCTAAACAGATGTACTTGGGAAAAAAATCCTGGCCAGAAATAACACAACAAAAGATAGTTACCATTTTGTTATATATTTATTAGGTAGCATCCTCTTTCTTTTCTTGCCCCTTGTTTCTCAGCTGAAAACTTTTGCAGATCCCCTTTTAAACGTGTGCGATTTTGGACAACAAGCAGAGAAAATAAAGAAAAGTTGAGTGTCTTGTTTCCTTTTTTAGCAGGAAATCAATGGGAATATACATTACCCTAAGTAAGCCAGCAGCTGTTCTAAAGCAAGGTCCTGACACACAAACATTGTAATGACGTACAAAGACTAATATATGTACACACGGAGAAATCTCCATATGCTTTTTTTTTCCCCCCAGGGTCCAGAGGGGGAAAAAAAAAAGTCTTGTTCGTTACCATGGTGACTGTTTATAATGACAGCATTTGCCAAAAGTTACCACACTGTGCTTCCTTCAGCTTGGTGCTGCAAAGCATTTCAGTTTCTGGTAAGGTTTTGCTTCAAAAGAGGTCAGCTACAGAGGATTTGRTTTGTATTTTTTTTCTAACAACCATGAAAATCAATAACAGAACTTCCTCATTTCAGTGATGTAGGATCTTAATCTGAGCACACAGTTTACTCTTAAAAGGAAACCATTGTGGTAACTTGCTGGCAAATACTTACTCTAAGGCAATCAGCAGAGTGCTCCTATGATTTCTGCTAACCCAAAGGAAACCACAAGTCAGCCTGTCTTGGGTAGTTCCTGTGATTTTTCTCATACCAACAGCTGATGCCTTTTTTTGTCCTTTTCCTGTGATGCTACAGCTACTTCACTTGGACAGCCTCGTGCCTGCAAACCAAGCATTCATGTTGGCTTACGTGAGAAGCCAGTTTCTGCAGATACATTTTGGTGTGTTGGAAAGTTATCTGATCCTTGGCTTTCCACCGTCCTCGCTAAATACACAGGTCAAACTTGTTCCCTTTTTTACTGTACTTGCCTTGACTTGAAGACTGGTGACATTACCAGGGTTCTGAAGCTGCAGCTTGAATTGGTTTGTTTTTGTTTTTTTTTTWAATCTTATCTTTGTGGTTTTTAATATTAGTTCTTTCAGCAATACTTAAGCCATTTAATACCAAGCTTCTTAGGCTTTGTATTACAGTGGTGTGATAGTGCCTTGTTTAATACAGACATCCAAATACATGACTAGAGTAGATGTCTGGACCTTATTGCCCACTATGAGATGTTTTCCAGATGGCTTTGAAGGACCGGGCAATTTTCACATTAAGGGATGATTTGAATGCATTTTGGAGGGTTTGCATGTGCAGGCAATTCTAGCAGTGGTAAAAGATGAGCCATACATTTTGTTGATGGAGCTGCAGCGTACCAGCTGGAGTTGGAACACCTGGGAGATTCAGCCACTCCTGTGTAACTATAAAAAGCAGTTCCTGTCTTGGAGAAATGATTGCTGATGTTCTCTTTTTCCTCTTGAGTGCCAGCACCAACAATATGTTCAAATGGGGGACTTATTTTAATTCCCAAACTTTGCATGTAYCTCTCTCTATCTAGAAAGACTCTCACTGTCAGGAATGCTCAAGTGTCTTGGCCTTCACTCAATGGTAGTGTTTTTAATGTCAGGTACATACAGTGGAAGCCTGGATTATGTCACTGTTTTCATTCACCTGTGCTGAGTTTGAAGGCAAGCAAAATGGCATCATCTCCCTCCTTTGGAAGTGCTTTGGCYGTCCATTTTCTTTTCTCTCTCAGAAGAGGGTTTTTTTCTGCTTGCAAACTGGATTTCACAATCACAGAATCTATTTTCCAGATGTTCAAGTATACTCTTTCTTGATGCTTTGATTGCATTAACAAAAAAGCAGTGCAGTTTGGAGAGGATCTTAAACAGAGATTCACCTTAACTCATCTATAAATTATTGTGACCTCCTTGTAATACCAGCAAGTCAGTTTTTGTTGTAAACAGGAATTTATTCATTACTCAGTCAAGTTCAAATTCTTTTTCCAGCCAATGGAGAAGCTGCATGACTTGTCTTTATTTTGGAGGGTGAAGATAAATTTGAAGGCTGCGTGGATTAAAGTGCTGCAGTGAAGGGAAGTGGAATTGACTTGGAAGCTGATACTGCATTTATATAGAAATATRAAGCTTTTTCTGTAACAAGATAGAGATGGGTATATTTCCTTCCTGAATTAAGATAACTTGCTACCTTATTCCCACAGTTGTTTGTGGTGGTTTGAAAAAATACACAGAAACTGAAAATATGCTTTTCAAGGTGCTCAGCTGGCTGCGGTTTCATAGTTACTTCATCTTCTAAAGTTCAACTGTTGATGGAGTTACAGTATTTTCTAACCATTTTTGTCCATTTCATACCAGCACTGCTATTAAATCAGTTACATAGTAAGCTGTCAGGAGCTGACCCTGCTGCAAATTGGTTTTTTGGGTTTTTTGTTATTTGTTATTTCTTGATTGGTTTAATCTTTGTCTCAAGTCTGAAATTGAATTGGATTGATACTCACACAATGGCCAATGTATTCACTGGGGCCCATTTGATCCTTACAGRATGTCAGCAGGCTCTGCTGGCAGCATCAAACCATTTAGTGACTGACCAYTGACCTTATATTTAAGGCTTGCTCCTGCCTTGGTTTCTTTGTAATGCCTAGGAGTTGAGATGAACCTGAAATCCTTTCAGGGAGGTGTTTTTCATTGAGATAATCTTTAAAGTTCTGGTTTTTTTGGCTCTACAAAGAGCTGTATGTTGGCAGGGGGTGGGGGCAAGGAGAGCTGACAGACTGTGGTGAGAAGAGCTGATCTGAGGGTTAAGAGTTCCCTAAGCAAGTGAGGTTTTTCCGTGGTAGAAAATATACTTCATGGTGCTATGGAGGAAGTAGTGGCTGTATTGATCTTTATTCTTCACTCTCCCCAGTCTGCTTACAGAGAAGCTTATGGGTACTATGGGTGCTCAGCATTCATGACAACTGGCTTGCTTCACTCTAATGGTACTGAAATTTAATATCCTGCAGGTCCAGCTTTGGGTGTTGTGAGGTGCATGCTGTTTCTCTAAGCAAGACTGTGGGAATTCAGAAAATCTCTGTAAATAGGAGGTTCCTGTAGATTTCATGCTTAGATTTCAAGGGGTCCCATTTTTATTTCATTCCATTATTTTAAGTTTTTCTTCCATTGGTCTAAGTCCCTTGTTTATCAACAAATGTAAAATCCTGTATCCTGTAGGTACTGCTTTCCTGTTGAAGCAGCATTACATAAAGGCTCCAGTTTAGAGTTTCATGCCTACGACTTTTTCCCCATCATAATGGGAGTGATTCTTTTAATTTTTCATTGACTAGGTATTTCAGGCTATTAAGGGTAAAAATGTTGTTCTGTGGAGTGTTTGAAATCAAAGTAGCAGCATGACAGCAGGACCA
Source organism: Malurus melanocephalus (assembly GCF_030028575.1). Classification (NCBI taxonomy): domain Eukaryota; kingdom Metazoa; phylum Chordata; class Aves; order Passeriformes; family Maluridae; genus Malurus; species Malurus melanocephalus. The sequence goes on from NW_026623344.1 coordinate 531,818, forward strand.
TGAAGAGCATGGAAAGGCACGGTTAGAGTCACTGGTCTAACTTGTTGATGAATCGACCTTGGTATTGTTTCCTTCTTCCCATTTGCCCCTTGCATACACCCCTTGTAATAGTGGTATTTGATAGGCATTCACAAAAACTMGATCTCGGGCTTCCAAAGAATTCTGGAAAGTCGAGAGAGACCTTAAGCAAGTGCATGAGACAGTGTGAGTTAAACAACACRAGATGAGATGGGGTTTTGTCTCCCCGTTGACTGTCCTAAATAGAGCCCTCAAGTGCTGAAGAATTCAAGGCTAATTTGCCATGTCATGACTCAGTTGCTGCCCTGGAACTTGGCTCAGTGGCCACCAGAAACTCTTGTGTTTGTTTCTATTTTAGCAGGGCCCAGCGAATCGTCTCAGTGTCACTGCTGGGTTTAGAAATGTGTGGCCAATGGAAGATGAGCTTTTGTTGGTCCAGCTCACTCCGAGTGCAGGGTATTTATAATTGGGTGCAAAATGGGGGGAGCCGTGCTCCTGCTGCAGCCAGTGACCCTTGCCAGGKTGCCATGCACTCGCAGGGAGCAGCCTGGTGAGAGGGACACCTCTTCCAAGCCAAGGCTGTAAGTGACAGCGCTGTCCTGTCAGCCACTTCTGCCACTCACTCGGCTCTTACGGGGCTGCTGGCACAGCGTCTGCAGAGAGAATGGAACAAGGAAAACAAACTCATTGTGCCTGTGTGTGTCCAGGCATCTCTGCTGGGCCAGCTGCCTGACTGGAAGAAAGTGATTTTTATTTCTCCGTGACAGTTTTTTTAAAGGGGGGCTTCCTAACTAACGAGGGGTGGGGCTGGAATGGTTATCCCTCCGGTTGTGCTGCATGCTCTTCCTTTCCATTGGGGCAGAAAATTTTGCCTGCCATCCCAGGCAGGACCCACAAGCTTTACTTTAAAATTTTCCCAGCCTCTGGAATACTGAAATGTTATCCAGTTGTGGTTGAATCCTGAAGAAAAAGGCAGATACAAAACAAGACATAGAATTTAGTCTCCCTTTGCCAGCTCCTCAGTAGAGCAACTTTGTTTTCTACATTCAGAAAAAGCCTCAACAGCCACGTGCCATCTCTTTTTGACTCCCATTGCTTTCTCTAAATTAATGGTAATGAAACAAGAGATATTTTTGTTGATGATGGAAGAAAAAGACATYCTTTTACTTTGATCCTTATCACCCAGATTCTTTTCCATACTTTGCTCCAAGGAATAACATGAATTACTGCTATGTTGGGAAGAGTTCCATTAATTAGCTGTTCATAGCATTTGCTATTTCATGCCTTCTCAAGACATTAGTTTCAAATGTATAATCTTTGTTCTTATAACAGAAATTTGATCTTGGAATACAGTAGTAAGGAAAACTAGTGATAATCTATCTGAAGATAGTTGTGGACTTAATTGATGTGAATTACTGAATATTTTGCTCAAAATAATGATGCTCGATAGCTTGCCTTTGGCAACTAGGGCCAAATATAGAGGAACTTCCTGATTCTTAATTTCAATATTTTAATTCTTTGAAACAAGGTTTACACATTCTGATCCATTACTAAGTTTTCTTAATAATGAGCAGATTACTTTCTGTTCTGGTGTGGGAGATACAGTTTAGAAACATACCCCAAATTCTGCTATTTTGTGTATCCTAAATCAACTGGAATATTGTTGATTGTTATAACAAAAAAAAAGGCCAAGAAATGCAGGCTTCTGCTGGAAGCTGTTCTATTTTTCTGAATTTGAATATTTTATGCCTCTTTGTGTTTTTTTCTATTTTTTTTCCTGTCCTGAGGAATGCGGTACAATCCCAATCCATTAAAAAACTGTATCAAAAAGTATTTTATGCTTTTAAACATTAATGTGTGGAAATAGAACAGGAAAAAATTTGGATAAGTGACTGGGTGTGGGTTTTGTGAGGATCCAAATCTGTAKCCATTAAGTGTCATGTTCATGTTATTAGGTCACAGCCAGTGTTACATGAGGGAAACAGCATCACATAACACTCTTACATTTTTTGGAGCATGTGAGGATATTTTTAACAATTCTGTATTAAAACAAGTTCAGAAAAAGCTCTTTTTATGGAAGTAGACATCAACACCTCGTTTTATCTTTTGACTTAYTCGTCTGCTTAAAATACAATATCCTAACATTCAGAAGTGCTGTTCTTCATTTTATGCCTTTACTATAAACAATGGCTGATAACTAAGCAAACCTGTGAGTAACTGTTCACCTCAGGGAAAACCTAAGAGATAAGAAATGTACATAACAAATTTCTATTTTAGTGCCAGAAGGTACTTTGGAGAGGTAAATTCAACTAGATTTTTTGAAGTACATTTTAAAATTATTCTGCTTTCTTGTATTTTGGCAGTAATTTTTGTCTGAGGGCAGATATTTAAAAGAAATCAATTTGCATGCCAGTAAGCAGAAAATGAGTTAGTTTAAATAAGCTTAACACAGTGTTTTTCATTTAAGTGAACAGAATGGTTCTCTCAGTACTGATTCTGCAGTACTTGATATGGACACACACTATAATACAGCCAGAATATTGACACCACATTTGTGAAATGCAGGCACCTGTAACTATCACCATGTTGTATGTCTAGTGTCCTTCAGAAACAAAAGCAATTGAATGGTAAACATAGAGACAGAGCTAAACATTGAATTGAAAGCAGGTGAAACATTTAGGTTGCCTGTTTAAAATGTGCTTTTTTGTATAGTGACAGTGAGGGTTTGGTAACAGCACCGTGTTCCATGGCTCTTACATTGCCTTTTGACATCCTCATTACCCTGTTACCGACTTTTTAATTAAATTGTGTAAATATGCTTTTGTTATTCGTGGTTGATATATCATCTTGTTACTTCAAAGAGTTAAATTAGTTTCTAAACTTGTAGCCATCCATCTTGGTAACTATTTTGTATTCTGCAACCATGCCATGCAGAAGGGAGAGCAGCTTTTCCTCAGTGCTGCTCCTTTCTGTTCCTCCTGACAAGGATTCTGCTTGTGCTGTTTCTTTGGCATCAGGATTTTCATTCTGCCCTTGGAGCCAGAGGCTGTGCAGGGCTGCAGAGAGGAGCTCTGAGAAACTCTGGGAGGGCAGCTCGGTGCCTGGCCCTGAAACGTGCTCTACTCTGACAACCACATCACAACCTTTCCTTTTTCATCTTTTCTAAAAAAAMAAGGTCTAGCCTCCTCCTGGTTTCAGGCAGCCTTCGGCAAACGACTGGTTTTTATTTGTGGTTTTATGCTGGTACTGACTGGGGCGCTTTTTATTGCTGTGTGGKTCTAGCAATCAAATTTCAATTTGTTCTGTTGGCAAATGTGTAAGGCACAAAAGAAATTTTCTATAGATGTGAACAAAAATATGTTGTTTTCCTTTATTTCTTAAACCCTTGGCATGATTTTTTCCATTTCTCCRAACTTGAGTGTTTCCCCATATACACTCTGTGTGTATGTGTTGATTCAGTTCATCCTTTTGGGTGCCATAAATTATATTTCTGTGTGTATTGCACTACTTAGCAATGACAAGCATTGTTTTATTTTGGTTTAAGCTCCCTTTGTTCTTAAAAGATAAGTTATAAAACCAACTTACAAACCCTAAGGTAGAGAGGGATGATTATCAAAGAAAATGTGAAATTTTAGAGGTTGATGAGACGGTCTGTATGTCTGTTAGGAAATGATTACAGTATACAATGCATACTCTTCTCCTGTGGTGTCCACATTCCTAGCAGAAAAGATGGCATCTTCTGTTTGATCTTACATAAAAAGTGTGGATTTTTACTGTCTTTTAATACAGAAAGGAAGTAATCCTGTTGTCTTAATGGCTGGGACCCCTTCACATCCCAAATTTATAAAGACTATTTACACTCATGTGCAGCACATTGCTCTATTAACTCAGTTTGCAGTAAGGAGGCATTGTAAAAACATTTGTACAATGTGGATCTTTTATTTGAGGGTCTATAAGGGTTGATATTTTTATAGCTGTTTTTGCAGATTTTTCAAACCCTATTTTGCAGGATTGGAGGAAGATTGTGAAATTGCTTAGAAAGAATATTCTCAAAGTAAACATCACAACACATTTGGGTTATCCACATTAACAGAAATGTTAAACAGATTGAAAAGACCTCAGCATTGTGTAACAGCAATGATATGTTACATTCCAAGATCCCAAGGCATKTTACAGTCATTAATTAACTGGAAACAATAACTTCCTTTGATGACAAGTAGTGTTTCCTCCTGATGAGGCACAGAGGATTAGATGCCTATCTCAAAGCAAAAACATTCTGCTCTTAAAAGATACTTTCTTAAGTGTCTATTCTTTTCCCTTTTCACTCATTTCATGTAAGGGTGTATATCACATCACCTCTTTGTGTTTTTAATTGCTTAATTGCATCCTACTCTTCCTCTGCTTTGATGCGAGTGGAGGAGTAAATCACTTTGCTTAGAGGGCAGACAAATATTCTGCTGGTGTGAGTGAAAATTCAATACAATGTTATTTAACAAAAAACTGAAAAGCAGGCATTCTTGTGAGTAGTGAATTTTCATGGAAAATGCAACTTTTGTCTTATAAGATTAGCGACAAATTCTTTCTTAATGTATATGTATATTCATTAGTATGTAGTAGCATTTAGCCTAAAGGAAGGATGCCAAGTCAAGTGGAGGAAGATAATATGAAGTAAAAAAACCCAACTGATGAAGGTTTTGTTGGGAAGGGAAGAGAAAGGTGATGTTCTTTTTTCCCATTATACACTTATGCTGTCTTTTGTCCCATGTGGCCCCAGGTGTAGTCCTTCTTCCTGTGCAACTCAAAGTTTAACTAAACAGACAAAATATTGTATATTTGATGTAATTCTCAGCATAACAGGGGCTCRTCCCACAAGCAGGAAGGACCAACACTGTGCAGCAAGAAGGAAATCCACTGCAGTTCCCCATTCCCCCTCTCTGCAGAGCACAGATGGTTCTCGTGATTTACTTATTTTAATAGGCCTTCATGGGATGCAGAAGGAATGTTCCAGCTGGGGAAAGCCAGTGTAGTAACACCATGAATCAGTGTGCCAGACTGATCCGCTYGCTTCCCAGGGAAAAAAAAAAAAWAATGCAATCAGTAAGTCGTTCTGGTTTAGGCTGGATAAAACAACGGCTGCTCCAGGGGCTGATAAAGTTTGGAGGCCTGTTTGAAAATTTGTTTTCTCAAATTATGTCCAAATACTCCCTGTGAGCTCCCAGTCCCACCCTTCTGTCCGGTATTGTGCCGTTACACAATGCAGCCCTTGAAAACTGCACTCTGTTCTGAGCAGACACCAACCTGGATGTCAGACGGCCAGGGTGGGCTTGTTTTCCTGTCCTTGCAGCTATTTGTAAACAAATTACTCTGAAGATTTCCTGTTCTGTGGTGGAATGATGTGCAGGATGAGTTGTTGTTGCTGCCTTCCCTTTCTCTTTCTCGTTTTTCCTTCCCCTCAATAAGAACCAGTCAGCTCTCATTTTTTGATTCAGGTTTTCATGAGGAGTGGTGTTGTAATGTGCTGGTCTTGGTAAGATGATGCCTTTGCTGAACAGGCTGATGCTGACTGATTTGTTAATCAGAGTGAAGCTCTGCGTGCACCAAGTGATCCATCCACATCATGAGACCTCCTAACAGAGGAATGAAATTTGGAATGCACAGTTACAAGCCACTKATGTACATATTTAGCTCGGTAAAAACAAAGACAAAAGCAATCGTACTCCATAAGATCAAATAAACTTCTGTTCTCCCCAGAGCAATCAGGAATTAATTTAATTGATTGGAACTTTAGGGAGAAGTTYCAAGTCAGGCCCATAGCTAAGATAGAGATCCAGAATGTTCTTACTGATATTATATTATATTTTCAGATCTTTTCAAGGCCATTTATAGTTGTCTTACCTTGTCTTTTTCTTACCCAATAAAAACTTTGCTTCATTTCTCTTTTTCCACCAACACATGTTTCCACCCTTTTCCTAGTGCCTCTTGCTGACTATCTGAAATTTCTYCTGCCCAGAGTTGTCTCCAAGTTTAGCTCCATGCTTATCTTACCTGATTGCTGATTTGTCCTTTTCAGGGGTGCCATCAAGGTATATAATTTATTACCCTCTTTTCCCCATAGCAACCTTTCTTATGATGACGATGAGTGAGAGATGAAGGGTTAAAACAGTAGAGAAGTAAGACAAGTTATTCAGTCAAATGGCAAAAGCCATTGTAGGAATGATGTATGTAAAGTTTYTGCATGAGAAGATTTAAAATGCTCATTTTCTTCCTTTTAATTTGCCTAACATCCATTTAGTAAAACATTATTTTAAATATAATGCTAACTTTAGACTTCTAAATGCTTATGAGGAATGGGAGTGAAACAGTATTTTTGGTTTCAAACTTTAAAAGATCATCACTTGTGTCTCTTGCATGAGAAGAATTTTTATATGCAACTCTGGGGTATTTTCAAAATTACATTGATGGTTGATTTTTCTCTTGATTTCTTGAGAATGGGGAATATATAAACACATGAGTCTAGGAGGTTAAAAAAAGGACAAATGAATTTAAATGCAGGGCCAGWACAAAATGAGAGTCAACACCAAAGGGAGTGAATATTTAGCAGCTCTTTTGGATGTTAACCTCGGTTTACAGACTCAGAAAAAAATGTTCAGCATTCATGTGTGTTTTGTTTGTGGCTGGGGTCTGTCCCCCCTCCTGAAATGTTATGCAATCCTAGACTTTAATGCAAAGAATTTGGGTTGGGTTTAAGATTTTMAAATTCTTGATTTCCAAATCTAAAYCCTAAGCATGAATTATGTTCATGAATCACCAGTCTCCTTTATCCAGATAATTCTGTAATTTGTTGGGCTCGCCTCTTCTTTGGATGTATACAGACAACTGGTTCCACTGCATTTTGATGTTTTTTAAGTATTCACAGTGAAATTTGTGTAGAGCTGTGGGTTTTAAATTGGTCTATACACAGTGMACATATTCCTATACATTTTTGATTGAGTCATTGATGCATTTAAAATCTGTTTTGAAATAAAAGCCTCAGTTATTTATATGACTGGTGATAAAGTAAAGATAATTGGAAGGCATAAATTTGCTAAAGGTCGTCAGCACCTTTTCAATTGAAATTATTATGCTGATGTGGGAAAGCAGACATATATCTAAGAAGTGAAGTATTCTAGAAGAGTTCTGTGATGTAACAGAGCAGTTTTGAAAAGCTGTGTTTGCTGCTTTGAAGGGGAAATAACTATGCTATCCAATAATGGAAGGAAAAACCTGTTTATCCTATCCTGGTTTCTTGCTGAAGTCAATTTCTGAAATATGTTCAGATTCTTCCATTCCTCTACATTATGAAGAACAGATCACTYGGAAAGTTATGTGAAAAAAGTATTTCTATACCTAGACTTGCTCTGACATTTCCTTATWCAGTCCTTTAAAAGCATTGCTCCAYTTTTGYATGACTGTGATYTTGCTGCAACCTCTTTGCACCTTCAGCTCTCTGCTCTTGTTTCAGAATGCCTGTTAATTTGTTTTTCCATAACATGAAGAAATGTTTGGTTTAAGGTGCACTCACCCATATTTATCTTCTCTAATGCATTGCTGGYTGGCTCAGTTTGACTTGAGACTCCAGGTGTTGTGAGAGTTTGTRACCAAAGATGTGTTATTCCTCTTGTGCTTTCTGGAGGTAAAACCTTTCTCTTAAATCAATAGAAATACTATCAGCTATAATAAATCTTTTTGATGGCCCATCTGAGCCTTGCATTTTGCACTCACAYGTAATTCTAGCCCTGGATGAGGAACAGTGACAGATGCTGAGCAAACAAATCAGTGTGACTCCTTTTCCTACAAAAGCTGATGATGTGTGTTCAAAGGCGTTGTGAAATCTGTGGTTGTGCAGATCTGTGTCAGGGACACCCCTGCAGCTCTGTCTGGTCTCAGCTTCCTGCCAAAGCAATGCACATGCACATCGATTCCTGTGCCCTTAACCCTTTCTTTTGAGCAGTTGGTGGTAATTCTGGCTAAATCTTTGAAATGTCTACTACTGAATGCTCTAHTTCCCTAGCAGCAGGGTTTTKTTTTTTTTTTTTTTTTTTTWWAAATAAGTGTTACTAGCRATTTATCTACTCAGCTAAATGCTAAAAAAATAATTTTAGAGGATGTAACAAAGTAGGTTAAGGAACCTCCATCCGTGCAACTTACTTTCCAGATTTTTTTCCCCAATATATTCTCACTTAAAGGGGGGAAAACAACTCAAAGGCTGGCTTGGCCTCAGGAACAAAAGTGCATCTTRCATTTCAGAGAGTTACTCATAAATTGCCATATACATGGTCATTAGATCTCTGTCTGCTTGGCTTAATTAAAACACTGGAATGTTTGTTCAGTAGATAAGAGMATTTCTGGGAGTTATTTAAATTAGTAAGTATTCTGCTTACTGTCATTAAGTGCCTTTCCCCCAGCCCTCCTCCCCTGCTCCTCACAGCATGTAGCAATAAGTGATATATGACTATAGAATAACAGTTAAGTCACAGATGGTTGAAGATAAAGCCTTTAAATGAATGCTGAATCTCTTTGCTGTTTGTGTTAAAGGTGGGGGTGGTTTTTTTGTGTTTCTTTTTTCTAAAAAACCCACTTCTCCCTCTTTTGTCTGAAACTTAGGGTCTTGACATGAGTAAGCCTATTTTTTTTTGGTAGAGGAAAGTCAACGTGAAGTTGAAGATTGTCTAAAAAACATGTTTAAATGCAGTAGTAGCAACTGGAATAGGCTGACTAATGTTAAAACGTTCCATCAAGTATTTGAATTGTTTTTGTTACCATTTGCTTTCAAGAGTATATTTTAATTTTTTTCCCCCATCTCCTTTGTTTGAAATATTCAGCTAGTGTTTGTATTTTTCAGTTTCTCAGATTTTACTGTTGCAACTGTGGAATTTATTTTGGCCTTTAAATATGAATGACTTGATATTTTCCCAGTCCTTGTAAGGCATCCAGTTGCTTAACCTCTGTGAAGCATAACATTGTTTAAAATGTCCTGATCACCACCAAGTATAATGGGTGTAATGCATCACTTTCTCTCATTTTGTGAGTTCTTTTTAAATTTAATTTGAAAGAAAAAATATGGATTGGAAAGGCTTCCTACATGCCATAAGGGATCCTTTGTCTCAAGAGGTTAACAGGTTTCTGGAAATGTCTGTTGCTTACAAAATGTGCAGGGCCCAGGGACCAAATATTTAAGGTTTCTGCCATACCTTCCATACCTGGTGGCTTGGAATAAACCAAAGGCTACAATTTAATTCATTGGTGTGAGTTTTGTGAATCCAAACTTAATTTGTAAAAATCCTCTGTTCTTACCAAGGTTGTCTGTCTAAATTATTTCATAATTACACATTTTCTGGAAGGTACGTTTTTATTAATCTGTATTGCTGTCTAATGAAAAGGATATTGACAGCAGGCAAATACAGATCTGTTCCAAGTAGCCAGAGGTGGGGGGACATTTATCAGCATTTTCTATTACTTTTTTAATTTGTTTTTTTCAAGATCAGTGCATGTACAGGATCTGGTACCTCAGCTGGGTTCCTCRAGTCTTTGCTGAGTTGTCTGTATGCCCCTCACTTTTACAGCTTGTCCTAGCCCACTGTCAGATCACCATATTTTGGTGCATTATTTCATGTTCTCCAGGGCTGTTATCTCCCTTAGGAAGGCAGGCTCCTCACCATTGCCCCTGTGGTCCTCAGTAGTTTATCTGCATTTGGTCAGGGAGCAGCAAATATGGGTGGCAGAGGTGCCAGGTGACACTCGTATCATTTGGGAATCGGGGCCAGGAGCAGGATGGCTTTGTACAGCAGCCACTCACCACCCAAAAATCACTTGTATTAAGCATACAGAAGAGTTTTCTGATATTTAAGTGGTGTGTTTATCCAGTGAAAGTTTCTTAGTTTGTTTTCTGGAAAAGGGCCAAGCAGGGTAACAAGCGCTGAGCAGCGTAGAGTAGTTCAGCAGTCTCTGTGCCTGGTAAGGCCTTTGAGGATTTTTTCAGCTTTTCCTCATCCTGAAAGCTGCATGCATCCTTGCTTTTTTTCCTGTTTTTCCTGTTCCATCACTTCTACRTGTGGCTGGATGTGCTGGATAATACCGCATTGTTTCCAGTGGCTTCATTTTCACCAAAAGTTTTCTCTTTTTCTCGGTTTGTGTTGCGTTTCAGCACTGCAAGGCTGTGTAATGCCATTCATGACATGGAGAGGGGGAGGGTGAGGGAGGAGAAAAGCCGTGCAGGTGTAGATGTCCAGGGAGATTACTGCAGACAGCAAGAGCTGCAGAGGAGTTGGCTCCAGCAGCAGGAGCACTGAGGTTATGCAGAGAGCTGAGAAGGCAGCCAGCTTGAGATGAGTGCGAGTTTGCAGCGGGGGAATAGAGAGAGAGCAGATCCACAAAGTATGTTGGATSAAGTCCACAGGGAGCTTTGCAAACCAAGAAAGATATTACTTATGCTGGGTCAGGTTTCTCTCCACGCAGATGTTATGTTAGCTCTTGCATTGTCATTATGTTGGACCTCTTCAGTGTGACTAATGCACAAATTTCAGATCTTTTCGTCTCCATGAATACTCAAGTGCAAGGACTAAACCCTGAAAAGCTTTCTCTGTTGCTTGTCCTTCCACTACCCTGAAGTAAAATAACTTTCCCTATTGGATTTTAAAAGATTGAATGGGGAATGAGTATGCTTTCATGTGCAAATCAAAATTAACTCCCRTGCTTTGCATTTCCAAGTACAGAACTGTGAAAAAATCAAGGTGTTTGGTTTTTATGCTCTCTTGTCTAATAAGGARGGTAGTTCTTGCTGTTTTCTGTGATACTGCTTTAACTCTGCTATGAGTTAAAGGTCTGCAAAGAGACTGTGGACACGGCTATCTAAACTTTATGATAATGCCTCATAAATGCCAGCTCTGTGAGAAAAAGCCCAGYGTTTCTGCTTCCTGTGTTTCTCTGTCATTCCCTTCTCTCCTAGCAACAGCTAATTTGGGAAGTGGCTTTTGATGTTCTGTGGTATTTAGACAATGTGTATCCAATGCCGTGGTCAGACCAGAGCTGCGAGCGCACCGTGATGTCCGTCAGGAATTAAACCAAAGCCTCCAGGACTGGGCAGAGCCTCTCCAGAAGAGCAAGGATCTGTCAACAGAATTGTAGCCCATATGTAATTCCTACAAATCTGCAAGCGAGAAATGCCAGTGCTTATTAGACCATGCATTAAATAGCACTGAACAGATGTTCTGAGAGCCTTCCATTCATAGCACTGTTAGCAATGAATGGGGTATTATGCTCCCATTCTACATTTTTAAGTCAAGTGTAAAGATATGTTTGAAAAGMAGAAATAGTGGTAACTGCACCCTGCTGCCATTCATGTTCAAAGACTGTGGKTTTTTTTCCTTCCAGTATCTAAAATTAATTACACTGGAAATAAGCATTTAGCAATACAGTCTTAAGCTGTACAGAATATTAAATCACGCAGTGAGGATTGTTTGTTTGTTTCTGATAAAATAGATATACATCTCTCATCTGGCACAGGGAATTTTTCGGAAAGAACAGTTCTTGAGCTCTAGCCATACCATTTCCCAAGGGCTGTGGTATCTTTGTTCTCAGGGTTCCTTCAATATATGTGTCTTTTAATCATGTTGCTTTTAAAGAGCTTAGAAGGCTGCARGGAAAATTAGATGTGCTCTTTTCCTAAATCCTATTCAGAAAACTTCCATTACTCTCCTCCACTCCCTTTTCCTCTCAGTTCTCTCCTGGTTTTACACCAATGTGAATTACTTTCAGGAGTTTCCTGTCTCTCTCTCTCTCCTGATTACAGAAGAGTCTCGTCTGTCTGACTTAACCTAATCCTGATGCTTAGGCAGCTCAACTTGTATGAAAGGATCCCATTTGAGATTCCTGTTAAAGGTCACACRGGAGGACTGCATCTTCCTCATGGATGCCCTGACAAAGGCCTGGGTTTGTGCATCTCAGACTTCAGCCTGTTTGTGCCTTTGTCGACATGAAGATGCACAGATAAATTTATCTTATTATGTGTGAACTTGACTCTCTCAACAATGGTTGTCTGAGTTTAACAAGAAAAAACAATGTTTAGGATTTGTTGTTGTTTGGTTGTTTTTTTGTAGTTTTGTTTGTTTTGTTGGTTTTTTTTGTTTGTTTGGTTTTTTTTTCCCAAGGAGAGAGAGAAGCAGAAGTTCTGGMAATGAGTAAGATACGCCATTCTTAAGAACGAAATGAAAATTTTAGGGCTTAGGAAAAGACCTTCTCGGGGACTAAAGAGTATCATATCTGCCTATCTGTGAGCTCTTGGACCATCTTTTTAGACATCTGATACCAGCTGGGTGAGGGACACTGAACTGAAACARCAATGAGCTGTTCAGGGACTTGCCCATGCCAGCAGTGTGACTTCCAGAAGGTCTCAACATGGAGGAACTTAGTATTTAAAGATATTCCCTTTTTTGGTTTAATTTATCAGTTGCCAAAGAATTGTATAAAATGTCTACAGTTTGTACCTTGGTGAAAGAAAAAAATACATTAAGAGAAAAGAGTAATTTTGAGGTGTGTTCATTCATCTGCCACCATCTCATATTACTGCCTAGGTTTTGTATCATACTTCCTCTTGGACTTCAGTGTGTTTTGTAAAGGGAGAGTGTTAAATCATCAGCAGGTAACATAGAAGGCTTGCATTTCATTCCTTTTTAATTTGTTTAATTTGATTGACTTGCACACTCTATTTTTATGTAAGTCACACAGATTTTGATATCCCTTTCTAAATCATCGTGGTAATTCTTATTTTTGTTGTCTTTTTGAAAAAAAAAAATCTGAGAAACATGAAGTTACCAAGTTGGCTGTGCTTTGGATGGAGTTGGACCAGATGAACTCCAAAGGCCCCTTACAACCTCAGTTGCTCTATGCTTATAAAATATTTTAATTAAAGTTTCATGTGGKTTTTTTTTGAGCTTCCCTCTCAGTAGTTTCACTGTGCAGCACTTTTGAGAGAAATAGTTTTGGAACTCAAGATAAACTGTCTTTTCACGTTCCCCTGGGTTTGGTATGCTGGCATCAGCAGCTGTGTGGGCATCATCTGGGAGTGAAGTCTTTAAGGCTTCAGTGGTATCTTAGTATTTGCTGACTTGTGCAAAGAAAAGCATGGTTAGTGGAGTAGCATGTCCTTCTGTCACCATGTCACAAATACTTAGGCAAATGAAGAGGACTAACGTGTTTTCAGCCAAGGAATTAAAGACAACAATAGCATGAACTCTAGAAATACCAAATAAGCTAGGTAAAGGATTTGTCAGACCYTATTTCAAAACAGAATTTCTCACTTGTGCTTAATTGTTAAATTATGTTTCACTTTTTAAAGATTAGTAGAAATATATGCTAGAACGAATGACATAAAGAACTTTATTTTGAGATGAGCCTGCTCTTGGGTTCCCCCACTTCCCTTCTTTATTTTTACTTAGCCATGAAGCCAAAGAATTTCATTAGTCGTTTAGCTCAGCTTTCAAGCTCTCAAAATGCTTATGTTAGCCATATAATTGGGCATTTCAGAATGCTGACCAGATTAATTGATCACTTAAAACATTATCCTGTTTCAACWACAATTTACATCAAACTTAGCACTCCAAAATAATGTACTATTGCCTGAGTCCATGTTTCATTTGGGATTGAAGGTGCTTTGGAAGCTTGGAGAAAGTACGGGAAAGAAAGAGGGAATGACAAGGGCAGGATAACAGGCTAACAAATAACCATCTGGATCATCTTGCTTTCGGTATCCAGTCATCTTAAAAATCTTGGGTCTGGAAAGGACATAYGGTGTGATCTGTTCCAATTCTTCCCTGTCATGGTCAAGCGTGTTATGCATTCCTCTTCATAAACCAAACAAGTTTCTAATTCCTGACTTACTAAAAAAGCATGGAACTCTGCTAGCATTGCAATGCTTTTAGTCTTTGCTTGGAACTGTCCTTGAAACTTGATTGTTTTTAGCTTCAATAAGAGTTTTTATTTGGCAATGGCTACTCCTAATCTTTTCATCTGCCTATGGTTGATCCTTTGGTGGGAGGTACTCATCAGGCTATGTGTTAAATTCCACTAATTTGTCTTTTGCCAACAGAAATTGCTATGTCTTTGTCTGTTTCATATTATTTCAGAGTAATGGCTTTTTTTAAAAAAAAAGTCTGTTTTATGTTCATTCTGTTGCAAATTGAATGGGAAGAATGTCTCAGGGCAAAGGGAAAGCATGTCAAATAGCAGGAATAATGGAGAGCACGGTCACAGGTGGGGACACTGGTGGTCTTAAAGATGACTAACAGCTTCTTGCTTTTRTTTTGGTAAACCCGTTAAAAAGTCAGTCGTGCTCTAAAATGACCCAGAAAGTGGCAGCTGCCTGGGTTGTCCTTGGAATGCATGAATGGGCTGGTGCAGGCTGTTTGCCTCTCTCCAGACAGGCAGAGTGCTCTCCCTGCCGGCTCTCCAGCCSAGCCTCTGGCAGCGCTCGTGGCGGGACTGACCCCATGCCAGACTCCACCAAGTCCCCAGAGTGCCAAAGCCTTGAAGGCTGAACTTAAACAGCAACCACAACCCATGTAAGTGTAACAAAGAGAGCTTSAAAATCTTCCCCAAGAGTTTTCAAATGGCTCGTGGACTGGTCCAAATGTGCTGTTGATGCAATGTTATTGGAACAGAGGATTTTAAACCATCAGGGTATTGCTACCACTGCTTGTAAAGCATGTGTTGGGTAAAGTGGGATGATGGTAAGGGTCCACAGCCTTAATATACTTCTAGGGGTGAGTGATCCCAGCTCTACCTTTGCAGAACTGTGGTGGAGAAAAGTGTTTTCAAAATGTGGAATTTCCTTAGAGGATTTTATCCGAGTTGTTGGACAGAAGACAAAAATTTTTACATGTAAGCCAGTGACAGTAATGGTTTGTGTCTCTTCACTGACTCGAAGAGTAAGATAAAGTTTAATGCATTCTACATTTTACTGCATACTGCTTTGTTTTGCCTGGGTTTAGATTCTTATTTTGAAAAATAAAGTTAGGCAACTAACTAAAGTTAGTTCAGTTGTTGCTGAATATCCATGCTGCCTATCTATCCTGTCTCTGTTCTCAGCACTTCAGTTGTAAATTGGGGGGTTTTTATTAGGGAAATGGGGTTCATTTAAATGATAGCAAATGAATTTGTGTGCTTGAAAGAGACCCYAAAGAGGTTGAAGAAGTAGCCGTGGAAATCTAAGGATGCAAAAGGACTTGTGTGTGCTAGAGAAAGCCCAGTTTGTATGGTTGCTTGGGTTTTTTATTCAACACCTGCACTGCATCAGATCATCCCATTTAAAAGGTGTGTGTCAGTTCCTTTCTCTGTGCCTGGAGCACTGTGGAAGTGGTTCACTTCTAAAAGGGGATAATTCTTTCTGTTGAAAAAGTAGTTTAGAAACCTCTTCTGGTACCTTCTGGTAGGAAGATTCTTTATAATTCAGCTAGTTCTTACATTTGCATTTCTGAATAACTGCCTTAAGTTTTCAAAAAGTAGGGGAAGAAAAATGAGGAGATCCATTTCTGAGGTCTGTGGTCTCAATGAGGGGAATATTTGAACAGAGCTCAATAATGCAAGACTTAAGTTTGTAACCAACACCTTCTTCCATCAGTTCAGAATAGGMAAATACGGAACCATTATTCTCTGTGCTGTCTGTGCAGTTCAGATATAGCTGAAAACAAGTYCCCTTCACCTTGAGTCCAGAAAGGGCTCTGCATAACATTGAATTTGTGTGTGTATTCTGGCAAATTTATGAGTGAATCTCTTGCAGCTGGCTGCTGCTGCTCTGCTGTGTAAATGTAGTAGTCCATTTTATAAAGGAATGATGTGTGCCTACRTACTTGAGAACAGAATTGAGCTCAGAGTTGGCATTGAGCCAYTTGTGCTCCCCTTCCCTGCTTATCTTCTCCCTTCCAGGACTTTACTCTGTGATGCTTTTGGGTTCTCCTGTTTGGTGGCTACTTGATCACCTAGTTTTTGCAGGTTTATATGCAATTTAATGTGTTTTTTTTCTGGGTAAGCACTGAGGCAATTTTTGTTCTAGCCTTTGTTCCGGAGAGGTGTTTGGGGGAGGATTGTTAAAAGAAAATAAAAAAATTGGTTTTACTGATATTCACTAGAAGCCGTAATAGTTTCTAGGCTTTCATTTGGGGCCTAATGTGTGCACGTCTTGAATTTTTTTTTGGCTAGCAGGGCAAAATTTGTGTTTGGAAAAGGCTTCAGGTTGCACAGAGGCTGCTTAGAGCACTGGCTTCAGCAGATGRAACTTCTTACCAGATACTCACCCCTGCTCTGTGATCCTCCTTAAAAGGTTTCTGCACATTAATGGCCAGCATTTCCAGAGCAGTTTCTTAAACCTCTCTTGTAAAGTTGAGAAATAATGCAGCAGATATGGTAATCTGCACTGTCTTCCTCCACCCATCCGCAATAATGTTGATTGTAAAACCAAAGCTCTACATTGATAAAATCTTTCCCGAGCAGGACTCAGTTGTCCATTTCCTAAACTGTGCACGGCTCTGTTGAGAATATTGCTTTTCTCAGGAGCCCCCCTTCATTTTGCTGTGTTCAATTTTCCATATGCTGTCCCTGGATCACTTCCCGGGAAGGGAAGAAACCCCCAAAATGAACAAAAACAGCCCACCAAATCTCACCCTGGTACYGCTGTAGCACCTGTCCTCAGACCCAGATGTAAGTACCCCTACAGGGGGATTATTTTGCTGTTTCCAGACATCAATGTGTCAAAGATCCAGTTTCTTCCCCTTGCAAGCTGTCTGAGACCTCCAGTAGCTTCAGGGTCATCTTGTTTGATTAAGGACAGCAGAACTTGGTCTTGGCTTGTGCTTGTGCATCTGTAACTTTTTAATCTGGAAACACATTTTTTAGTCATTTTAGAGTGTAGTCTTGCAAACAAGACTACACTTTCTTACTTCCATCACTTACAAAGTTTATTTGAATTAAATTCTGTTACACCAAATAAATATAAACAGTACTTCTGCATAATACTTTTATCTTGCATTGCAAAGCACTTCACAAACCTCAGATTCTGAAGTTTTTTTATTTCTTAGAACCACCAAAAGCCAGGAAACAATGGAGCATGGTTGGAAATCTTTTGTATAATTATATGCAAAGCTGGCATCCATGCTGCTCCACTGTCAGCAGGATAGTCAGCCTGGAGTCTGAGAAAAAGAAGTGCTGGAGAGATAAGTCATGTTTAGGGGAATGGGAGGACTCTGAGAAACAGGATATGACACAGAGGCCATGGGAAAAAGTAAAACCTCCTCCTTTGCCACAAACCCAGATGCTGCACTGAAGCATYTCAGCATTTCAGGCTGCAGCATCACAGGCTTTGGTGGGGTGGGCTCCACGTGGGCATAGGAACAGCTCTAAAAAGCAGCTGGTATTTGGTGCCTGATAGAGCCCACTCACGTGTATGGGTGACACTGAGTATATGATGAATATGAAGACAAATAATTATTATTAATATTTGGCAAAAGCAGCTGCTCGTAGAAGCCAGGACCGTCACAAAAAATGAGTAATTTTATGCTGAGAGAAGATTTGGGCCTGGAACAAAACACTGGGGATCTAAGGAGGAGCCCTTAGTTTTGCTAATAAATATCCACTTAGGCAGATTTGTCACTCATGTTTCTGAAAGTTTTGTGGCTGGATAAAAAGAATGTGCTTTTATTTCTTGAGCAGCTGTTCTTTTAAAAGGGTGCAGCTGTACCACAGTATCCATTGACACCAATTGCTTTGTGATTTAGGGTATTGCTTGTAGTCAACCAAGTAGAAAGATTTTTTTCTTTTCCCCCTTTGTTAAACTGAGGAAAATCTTGTGAAATAGCTCAAGTTTGTCAGACTGGAGCAGGCAGAACTGCAGTGTTTCTGTGACGTTACTGTGAAAGCTTTTGAGGCACATGGAAGTCGATTAGCATTTGCTGTCAGCTGAAGCCCAGCTTTGCTGGAGCTGCCTGTGTTTGCTCCAGTGAGGGCATGACCTGCCACATGCAACGTGGAAGTCATCTGAAAGATTTCCTATGGCAAGAACAACATTGCAGTTATGTAATGAAGTTTTATTGTTAGAAGTATGTGAAAACAGGAGCTGTGAACTTGCAGGCAATTCAGAGCTGAAATTTTTCCATATTCTGACTCCAAAAGGTTTTTTGGAAAGTTTAATGGAATGCTGTTTGGCATTTTTTTGATGGGAGTGAGTGTGCATGTCTGAAGGAGACTTTTTTTTTTTTAACTATCCCATTCTAACAGTGATTTTCCTAAATTCAAAGCATTAGGAGAATAAGAGTTTTAGTCTGAGCTCTGTTGATTTGCTCAGTAGGCTTGGAGAAGGCCTTCAGTCTTTTTGTAGATATAAACTATTAAATGTTTATGAAAAGATTTTATGGTAAGCTATTTCAGCATAATATTTTATAGCTAATATTGAAGTKTTAAATCATCATCTTAAGGGCTGTCTGCAAAAGTGAAAATCAAAAAGAGATTGCTGCTACTCAGCTTATGTCAAAACAGTGAAATATCAAATGGTGGAGTTCATTGAGACAGATTCTTTTTTAATGTAAATTACTACAATTTCTTCAAAATAAGCAAATCCTGAAATKATGGATTCCAATTATTTTGTGTGCCATTTTAAAACACATATTTTTTTAGGAAATAATAGAGATAATATTGTTCCAGATAAAGGCATACCATTGCACTCTTCTCCTTGAATGAAGATACCTAATTAATTTCCCTTTCCTCATCCAGAAAGCAAACAAAAGRTTGTCTTTTAACCTACTGGACAGTTTTAATTGTCCTGGAGAGAATGATAAAGGTCTTAAATTTCTATCAGTGTCATAAATCCAGGTGGCCATTTAGGGGAGGGAAATACATGTTGTATTTGGAGTTTGGAGACAGAGAARGAGCACTGGGAGTGCACTGCTTATCAGACAGCAGAGAGTTTATTGTGGCCCTGAGAAAGGCTTCTGGGATTTCCTGTTTCGTTCTCTTTTTTTTTTGTGCTTGGTTTTTTGGTTGGTTGCATTTTTTGGGGGGAGGGCAGTGTTGATGGGTTTTTTTGATGGCTTTTGAGTTAATACATTTTTAAAATTGCCTTTTTTTACTCCCTTACACTGTGTTTTTGGGAAGTTGTGTGGGATTTCTGCTTGGCTTTGTCTGGTTTTGTTTRAGCTTTTTCACTTTAATTTCTATTTGAAGTAGCATGTATGAAATTTCTTGCACTGCGTTAGGCCTTGAAAATCTGCTCACTGAAAGATTAATATAGATACATTGATTAAAAATTCAATGTAAACCACTGAAGCCAGTTGGAGTTACTTTTATGTGTTGCAGAGCAGTGTCTGCCCTTCTGTGCTTCAATGGGTAGAAAACACAGCTTAATTTTTGGGTAAGTCTCTCTTTCCCTCAGCAGTTAATGCTTTTCTAAGATTTCCAGGGATTACTTGTGAGTTGAACTGAATTCTACTAATGGTTGAAAAAGCTGGGAATGTTGAGCTCTGCTTTCTTTTTGATTGCATTTGTAATAAGGTGAGAACTTTCCCTTACACAAATATCCTTTTCCCTGAAGAGAGCCCCTACCAGCAACAGGTGAATGTCTTTGGAAATTCAACATGGCAGCACTTACTTAATTATTTGAAAAAACATATGATATTTTTGTGACCAACAAGTGGCACTGTTTTGGGGCACCTCACACTTTAAAGTGTACAATCTCTGGAAGAAAGAGGCTTTAAATTAATTTGATGTGCCTAATTGATTATTCTAGGTTAAGTCTAATATGTGATACTTACCAGGCATCTAGTTAATCTCAYTGTTACTCTGCCTATGGCCAATGGGCTCTTGGGTCCCACTATGCAAGAKCTTCTGCCTCCCAAACCCACATTTAGATGATTTCTCTTTTTGCTGCCCTATGAAATTATTAAAACAGGTATCCTCCTTCAGCTGCCTTACCTATTCCCTTACACTTTTTATTCTTTCCTATTACAAGGCAGCTATGAATTTTACTACTCATATTAGCCCTGTTTTCTTCAGGATATTTATCCTTCTGTTGCAATCTCACCCAAAGCTTTATATAATCATTCCAAGTGCCTGTTGGTGTTCTTTATCAGTGACTCTGAAGCCCATATCCTGTCTGAGCATTCAGGCATTTTAAAATTCTTTTTTTCCCCCTTGCTGTGTGTTGAACAGTTGAGTCCATAAATATTTGGGAACCACTGGCATTACCAGTGGATTCTAGCAGCCCCCTTTCAGCTGGACAGCAGCTTTTCCACAGTGTTTGGTTAAACAGGTAAAGCACCACGTGTTTGGTTAAACAGGCAAAGCCTGTGTAAATGCAGAAAAAAAATTGAGTTGCCTGTACATCAGAGCCTGGCAGTCAGATCTTGGATGAGTTTCTGCTGTTTCTTTTGGGAATGGATGCCACTTGGTTACTTATATTGAAGCAACTTGTTTCAATGCTGTCTGTTTACAGTGTACAGGAGGTCATGTATTTCATTCTTGCACAAGGAAAGCCCCAAGGTTTTGGGGTAGGGTGCCTTAAACATCTTTGTGTCCTAGTCTTCAGCCAGGAAAAAGCAGTAAATGTCAGACATATTAGATAGTAAAAAAGTAAAATTGCTAAGAAAAGAAAACTACTTGTAATTAAAGTCCGTAAACTGGTAATAATTCTAAGCATCGCAAATGTTCTAATTCACTACTCTGACTATAAATCACTTCAGCCACAGCTTGAATTCTTGGAAACTACCTGAACTGTGGCCTAGGGAATATTTGTGACTCAGAGAGAGTATTTTCAGCCTGTTTCTCTTGGGAATATAGAATATTCCCTGCTTCTTAGTTGTTGGAACACTGAGTAGACCTGTATCGTAAACAACATATGCTGCTATCATTAATGGTATTTTAGGCAGAAGGCTGTATTGGAAACTTTTCATTTCTGAGAGGGTACAAGAGTGGGAGCCTGGAGGAAACACTGCTGTGCCAGTTGCATGTGAGTTTAAATAAATAAATAAAACAATGCCAGCACCACCACCCCCCACCCCAGCTTCTCCCATAGGTTATAGCACCATGTATCTGTTTATTTCTAATGGCTCTTTTAAATGACACTTTCATAAACTGAACTATCCAAAACAAAGGCCATGGAGTTTACTTTGGCCATCTCAAGTAAATTTTCCTAATCTAAACATCAGCAGTGCCTTTCATAAATCAGTCCAGTGACGTCATCTATTCAATTAGTGAAGCTAGTATTTGTGTTCTGGCCTCAAAAGCTATTTGACCAGTTAATGTTTTCAGGTTTTGTAGTGGTCCAGACTTCTCACTAGTTCTCAGTAACGTGCTTCAAGTGGGAACACATTTATCAATAATTGCTCCTTTTTAAGTGCAGATAGTAGACAGTGATTAATTGGTAACCTTTTCTGTAGTCTACCAGAAATAACAAGCACAGTCTGTGGACTTCAAAATTGTTCATAATGCATCTCACAGTTCTTACTGGGGGACACAGTTGAATAGATGTTAGGAAGAGTAGGGAAATAAGAAAAATTATTGGGTGAGTTATATTTCCAGGAAAGGTAAAATGAGGTAGTGCTAAGAGCTGGGAGTGAATCATCTGAGTGTGCTTGTTTGTTTTATTTCCCAATAAGTACTTGAACTTGACTTAAAAGGTTATTTCAAAGAGATTCAACTTCAGCCTTCCTTTCCTGCTCCTTGATCCTGGTTAGAGGGATCAAGCCCATGCTGACAGGGAGGCTGTGTGTAATGTTGGATTGGGGAAGAGTTCAGTTGCAGCATATCTTTTCCTGTTGATGAAAATGCTTCCACTGCATGAAAGAGGCTTATTCTGATAAGGTTTTTAGCAAAATCCACCAACTGCCAAGAAACAGAGCAAAGCAACAGTATTCTTCCTCTTAATCACACCTTCCTCTCCCTGTGTGGAAATAACAATAAGGGCTGACATGAGCTGAAAAAAGCCAGAAAACGTAGAGCCAAGGCTTAGCTCCTATCCTTAGCTCACCCTAGCAACACATTCAGGCATTGCAACACAGATGCTATGTAAGGTCACCTTCTACCGTAGTGTCAGCTATGACTGAATTCCCTGAAAGAGAAACCAGAAATTATCTTAAGCACACAAACTATTCCATATGTGTGTGTACGATGTATGGTTTTGTTTATGTTAATGACGAGACTCGCACCAGTAAGTGGTTACRTGCTTGGCTCGAAATGTGCAAATGCTTGTAAGCTGGCTCTATGAATCTCTTTCAGCGTCCTTTGAAACAACCTGAGCTTGGGTTCCCATGATACTATTTCTGTTCTACACACAGCAGCCTTTCACCAGACCTCCTGCTGCTTGTCATTACCATGGCTTAGCTTCTCGATAGCAGGAATGGGAGCTTCGACAGCTTAGACAGTTCTTTTTCCATCTCTTTTTCCCCGTTTCTGAGGCAAATTAGGAGCCCTGATATCAGCAGTGCTGTTGGGCTGCAGCAGAGGCTGAAGGTGCAGCATCAGTAGGCACTGAAGCTTGTGTGTAATTTTAAGGGAGGTAATATTCTAAGGGAGCTRGAACAAGTTCAGGAAATGCAGGAAAATACCATCACCTTTGCTGGTGAGATAYTGCAGGTCTCAGCCCATTTCAGTGCTATGCTTTTTGCTTCCTGCTTGGCTGTGAATGTGTGGCCTTCATCATAAAGACYGAGCTGTGAATTGGCCACAGATTTGCTTGAGAATATGGAGACCTTCCCTTGATGTTCTGCAGGAAATGTTCGAAGTCCTAGGGCTCATGTTGACAAATTGCTGAGCTGATAATCACTCCCTTTAGTTTGTCTTCAAGCAAGTGAGTAGAGTGGGAGTGAGCATCACATCCATTACTGACACTCATCTGTAGAGTGTGGGTGCTTTTTCTTCTGTGTAAATTTTCTGGAATCTTGGGAAAGAAGGAGGAATGCATTAGAGCTGGAGATGTCTGTTAGTCTTGTTGAAACACTTGTGCAGCATCTCTCTGCACTAAGCTTTTTGCCTTGASTCATTGACAGGGTGGTGCTATAAGTCACAATTGAGCTGTGCCGAAATGGGTGTAATGCTCGTTATTCTATTGGTTGAGGGCTTTTTCTTCGTGATTTTTGCAGCTGACTGGGTGAGTTCCTTCTTGGAGGGGTGTGAGAGGATATTTTTCTAATATCCAGTCTAAACCTTTCCAGGTTCAACTTGAACCCATTTCCTCTTATACTTTGTTACGTGGGAGAAGAGGCCAACCTCCACCTCCCTACAACTTTATTTCAGGCATTTGCAGAGAGTGACAAGTTTCCCTCTAAGCCACCTTTTCCCTAGGCTGARCAGCCCTATATCCCATATCTGTTCCTCAGAAGGCTTGTTCTCCAGACCCTTCATCAGCTCTGTTGCCCTTCTCTGGTCACRCTCCCCAGCACCTCAGTGTCCTTCTTGTAGTGAGGGACCCAATACTGAACACACTATTTAAGGTGTGGCAGTGATGATCTCAGTCAAGGGATACTGTTGTAGAAATATTAATTTGRTGGTTTTGGCCCTTGAGGAGAATCTTCATTCCTCATATAACTTGTTCAAGATTATTGGGCTGCAGAGATGCTAAAGTCATCTTGAGAGCAGGCCAGGGGTGGAGCGCTCGCTGATAACCTAATGGCAGCAAATCCTTGTCCAAAGCTTGGTGAGCATTCAGGAATCTGCAAAGAAACAGAAGAATGAACGATTTCTGGAGTTGAATTCAGTGAGCAGAGCAGCTCCTGAGAGGCTGAAAGACGAGATTCATGCATTATCTGGTAACTGTAGCAGAGAGCTGGGTTATCAGCTGCGCTGTTCCAGGTTCTGTCTGACTGTGCCCTTATCTCCCGAGTGCTACCGGTTGCAGGGCAAGTGCCTTTTTTCCTCCCCCACGCAGCAGCTTCTCGCATGTCGGAAGGGAAAGCTTTCTCCTTTCCCTGGGATGGCTGGAGCGTGCCAAGGTCAGCGCGTGGGAGGAGCAGAGCGAGCGTGCCGAGGCAGCAAAGGGGGAGCTGCATCTCTACAGGCCTGCATTAAAAACATTTTAACAGGATTTTTTTTTTTTTCTCAAGTTAAAGCAAATAATTACAAAGAAAACCAAAAGCAACTTTAGCTYGAGAAATATATTTAATGGAATTTGGGGTTTGCTGTGTGAGTCTGGGATGAAAGTGGATGTTTTGACCCATATGAAGCAAGGTAGCCTGGCATGACTGCATTCCAGCAAAACAGAACAAGGATGGCTTTCCAGCATGAAAGGGAAAAATTAGTGGTAAATTCATTAGTGGTAGGTTTTCTTCAGGCTCTTTTGTTGGGAAGGAGGGATTGACCTKGCCAGCAATGATTTCACAGCCCTGCTGTGATCACTGTCAATACATCTACTTGTCCCATGTTTGCTGGGACTACTTGAGTTAAAAACCCTAATTGGAGTTTTAAATCCTAAATGGAATATCCTGTGCCACCTCTAGTGTGTAGGAGGTGAAACCATGAAGAAAGGGTGTTCCTGCAGTCTGAGACTGAGCCGAAGACCAGAACACACAAGAACACAGCACAGAAAGATGCTCTGATGTGTAAAAAGTGAAAGCAGGAACAGTCTGGATGATTCTTATGTATATGAAAGTCTACGCCTGTCCTGGAAACTGTGGAGGTATTAGAGAGGGACAGGAAGTTGTGATAGGTAGTGAAWATGTTTTGGTAATTGAGCAACAACCATAGGCTGAGAAGGCTGAGTGAAGTGAAATGTAGGAGTGATGGCTAACCCCTGGGTAAAAGTTGACAGCATAGGCTGTATCTTCAGGGGGAAAATTTYCTTTTTCATCAGTCTGATTTATACACTTAATTAGATATGGATGTTTTTTCAAGAAAGGAATCTGAGCCAATCTTAKTCAGGTTTTTCATAAAACCGATTTCTGAGTGGTGCTCTGGTGTGAATTTTATCTAAATAACCCATGGACCTTTTTAAAAAATCCTTTCAAGAGGCTGAAAGACATCTAAATCTTATTTTCAATTGTATGCATAGCAATTGGCCTTGAGCTACACATAATAGGTTTCACAGTTTCTAGGGACTATAATTTTGATGAATGGGAATAATTGCTTATACTTAGGTTCATAATGCRAATTTTTAACAGTTACAGAATAAAGTGCATTTCTGAGGCTTCCATGGTACAGAATCATAGAGTATCCTGAGCTGAAAGGGACTCACAAGGATCATTGGCTCCAACTCCTGGCCGTGCATAAGATGGCCCCAAAAATCAGACCATGTGTCTGAGAGAATTGTCCCAAACTCTTCTTGAGCTCTTGGTGCTCTGCCCACTGCCCTGGGGAGCCTCTTGGAGTGCACTCTGTGGGTGAAGGTGCTGTGCTCTCCCTTTTCCACAGCACTGTCAGAACTGTGGGTAGCAGCCCCATGTGAATTCATGTGGAAGAGTAGATGGTAGGTCCGGTGGGGTTTGTCCTAAGTGTTGCATGTCCTAAGTGTAGCTTTTCAGGCAGTCTGTGATAAATACAGCAGCTAGATTGGCTTCTCCTAGAGTCTTTATTTTATTTGAATATCTGGGGGGAAAGTCTGAAAGCAGATGATTTTAKTTAGATATATATCCTACTTGAACTTTATTCTCCTTATTTAARTACTTTCTCGGTAGAAGTGCAAGTTCATTTGTGTAGGAGATGAAAGACAGGAATTTCCTCTTCCCTCTGGATTTTTTAGCTTTGTACTTGCTCAGGAGTCCTTTCAAGTTGCAGCTTCCCTGAGGTGTGCTATCCAAAGCCTTTTTGCACGTACCAGGAGGTTTTCTAAGCACTTTCTGGAAGCACCCAGCTGCCTCAGTGCCTCGTGACAGACAACTGGGAATATCGGTTGTTTTTTATTGGCATGGGACCTGGCACTGCTACTGGCAGGGCAGTTGGGGGACCCCAGAACTCAGGGGATGCTCCCTGCTCTGCTCTCAGAAAGGATGGATTCTAGTGGTCATGCCCTTTTGGACTCAAGATTTCTCGAGTGCATTTCCTTTGGCACCCAGAATTTGCCTTTGTAATGCAAAGGATGATGAAGCCAGATCTGGACAGGTGCAAGAGAGAAGTGTGAAAAAGAAGTTGGAAAAGAAATTGAAATATTTCTGTTCTAAAGCTCAGGAAATGTGACATGTTGTGCCTTTCTGTTGAGAAGACAGAAAGTTTTCCATTGAATTTAGAGRTGAATTACAGCAATAGTGCCTTGGYCATGCTTTTATCACATAGCCACAGAAGTGAAAGGAGAGGTGTTTAAGGCTTTTGGRAACATAATCAATTTGAAACTCATTCTGATCTTGTGGATATTGGCTCTGTGAGTATAAAGGCTTGTTACATCTTCAGGCTGGATTTTGAAATTATTTTAATCTTTATATTAAATTTGGTAAGATAACAAYGTATGATCTTGTAACTGTGAACTGAAATAAGACTGTTCTTCTGATGAAGCAGGAAATTTGCAGTTGATTTATTTCCTCTCAACAATCCTGCAGGTAATGCCCTTCCATTTTTACTTCTTAAGCTAATATGCAGTAAGATAGTCTGCCTCTCCTCTCCCCAGTCTCCTCATTGTTCTGGGAGACAGGCTTTAACACTGTAAGACCAGGGAGGAGGCATACACTGGTCACCAAAGAAAATCTTTATTTCTTTAAAGCAATAGTACTAATGAACTTCAGGTGCAATCAGTCCAGTGTATTGGGTATTTGTTATGTTAGCTGGCTATCAAGTTTTGGGGAAAAAAACCCAAAGAGTCTTTATCTCTTCCCTCCCATGATGAAAAAGGCCTTGATTTTTAAGAGATGCTAATTCAGAATAACCAATTTCTTGTCTGAAACTTTAAGAGCTTAATTTAATTTTATACCTTTTCTTTTGTGTGTGTGTGTGTGTGACTGACCCTTTTCCATTCAGGAAAGTTGGATTTTTGTCTGGAAAGCTATTGATTTACTTGGGCCAGAAGCTATAGGGAACTGTTAACACTATTAAACATGAAATTGCTGTGATAAGGGACCCGTGTGCTTACTTGGTCTTTGACTTGCTCTGTAGGAGACTTTTAAATATATAATCTAATTTTCTCAAGCATCCATAACAATCTATTTACACATAATTTAGAGGTCTGTCAGATCTCCAGAATTACCCTGTTAAATTACTGGAGCTAACTTTTAATGCAGGTTGTAATTAGTTACTTGTTTCAGCAGGGAATTAAAATCAAGCTGTTAGCCTGTACATCTTCACTRAAGAACAGAAAGCTGTGGCTAATTATTCTGATGTTGTGGGACTGCTGGCTGACTTACAGTGCAGGAAGGGAATTATTTGAAATATAATCTCTTTGGAGCAGAGCTGTGTATTGCATCCATGTTGAGGAATTAACAGCAAATGGTGATGGCTTCCTGGTTTGGAATTACTGCCTAATTGTTTTTTAGGTCGTAGATATTGCGTTGATTTCTATGCAGCAATTTTAAATCATGGGGCAGGGAATGGGAGGGGAGAAAAACTGGAAAATCTGCTTTGCACATGGAGTGAGAGAGATATCAGAAAAGAAATCATGGATGAATATAAGCAATATTACCGTTTATATAGATATTTATCTATATATAAAAATATATAAATAAATAWATATGTATATACACACCCCTGGGACAGGCACTTCACCCAGTAAGTAATTTTAATAGAAGATTAATATTGAAGTGTTTTTTGTGTGGGAATATGTGTGT
>NW_026623344.1:559617-737069 GCF_030028575.1 Malurus melanocephalus
ATATATATATATATATATATATATATATATATATATATATATATATATATATATAGGCACATACCCAGCCCATGAGAAATGAGTCTAGGAGATCAGGAAAAATGAGGAAATGTACTAGAAGTACCCATTGACAGAACAGGAAAGGCTAAGCCAAAAATTCAGAGATGACTAGCAAGATACACACAACATCAAAAAGAGTCTTCYTATGCAAGTGCTCAGAGGAAGATTAAAGGCTCAACCCACTTCTTCRTGGGGTAGGAGATCAATATTTTTGAAATTTACTCATGGCTCTTGAGTTCAAATCAATTATTGAAGAGGGGAAGCTAGACTGAGAGAGKATATTTCAAATGTTCAGGTCTCAAAAAAAAACACTGAAGCAAAGTAGCCAGAATATGCTTAAGCACCTAGAAGARCAAGAGGAAGAAAATAACACTGGATTTTGTTGTTTAGCAATTTCACTAGGAGGCTGAATGRTGGACTTCATGAGATGTTCTTTTAATATGGAAACTCCAAAGAGCTAAGAGAGACTGTCATAATCTTGCAGAACAGGTTCAAATTTCAGAATTTATCTGAGCAAGTTGCAGTTTCAGTCTGGGAAATGAACTGCAGCTCAGTTTGACCAAGGCAGATTAGTGTAACTAGGCAATCCTAATCCTAACCTGCTTGGAGTAGCTATTTAGGAAAAGATCTGGGTTTTTTTTTTTTTTGTTGTTTTTTTTGTGGATCACAGCCTGCACTTGGAAAAATAACATTTTGTGGATGTGAAAAATGTTAGTGCTATAATGAATGCCTAGACTGAACTAATGTATCAGCAAGATGAATCACATAACCTTTCTACTTTGCTCTGAAACTCTTTGGCTTCAGATTGGGCTCTTTCTAATTTTGTGCCCCACAATCCAGGAAAGATATGAACCGAAGTCCAGAGGGGAGTTCTTAGAATGACTGCAGATAAAGAAAACCTCTGCAGAAAGATTGGCAGAATCTGAGCTGGAGGAGTAACATGACTCTTTAGAAGGCTCTCAGGAGGAAGTAATCATCTGTTGTGTAAATTAGTGGAGAGCAGGATTCCTGGCACTGGCACTGGCAGCAGTGCTGTCAARCAAGGGTGACTGGGTGTCTGTCAGCAATGTCACCACCGTGAGTGATCCTGACCCAGGCAGGGCTGGGACCTGAGGTAATTCAGAGATTGCTTCCAGTGAGGTTTGATTCAACAGTGACCACACACTGACCCCCGGTGTAACAGCTTTTGGCAACTGTGAGTGCTCAATCTGATTCCAGATGAGAGTTTGTAGTTTGCTTTTTCTTTTTYCAGTTCATAAATGGGTCTTAAGTTTTCCTAGAGAAACATATGGGGCAGGGAAGGGTGGCTGAGAGATGAATGATGACAGTCTCATGCTTGAAAAAAACCTGCTGCTTTCCACTTGTACATTTATTGGCAATTTGGAGCTTATTTTCGTCTCTTTCAGCAATTGCACACATAGATGTTTTGATGACCAAAGTCTGAAATTCTTTATATTGGGATTTCATTCTCCAGATCAAAGTCAATTTGAGAATACACTCATACATACACATGCAACTCATCAAATTCCTAAATCTACTTTATTTTGTCTTTCTTTTTGATCACACCAATGCAAATKATTTCAAGTCTGACCCTTTTGAAGTTTGCTTTAGGGTGAAATTTGCTGTAACAGTTGTGTTAAGAAGTGCAGAGATGAACCTTTTMATTTTAATTAGAACTTGATGCAGAAATTGGAAAGAGGCATTCAAGCCATTCAAAAAACCCCAGAACAATCAGGTTAACTTTTAGGAGCAGTTGTTTGACTGCAAAAAACAAAGGGAGAAAAATACTGAATGGATACTGGGAGTTGAGAAGATAACTAGTATTCCTGATTAAAACTTATGAAACACTACTCCCTCCCAAGCTTTCACGGGATCCTTACTTCTTTCTCTGTCTCTTTTTTTTTTTTTTTTTTTTTTCCCCTTCTTTTTTTTTTTTTTTTTTTTTTTTTTTCCCCTTGCTTTTTTTTTTTTTTTTTTTTTTTTTTCTTTTTTTTTTTTTTTTTTTCTACACCTCATTTACTGCTTTACATGTGTCACATTGACCACTGGCTGTATATTCATTTTCATTTAACTGTAATTCTGAAATTGCAAATGCAAAGGTGAGTAATTTCATTGAGACTAGAAGCCATAAGTATGTGTTTAAAATAAGAGTAGCTCACTACCTTAGGAAAATGTCAAGGTATGCTATGATTTTAAATTCCCTGTAGAAAGCAATCTTTCCTAAATGTCTACAATATGTATTGATTTTTAGGCTTTCATTTAGAAATGCCCGGGAGACATCATTACAGTTTGACTTGCTATACTCCTCATTTGGAATGGTGTTGAGGACTTTACTGGTTTTAGAGAGCATCAGATGTACGTTTTTCAATGTTTTTTTTAATGACATAAATATGTGCTTTTTCTTTGAGTGTCTTCTTGATCCTTGTTATAAAGCGAAGTGCCACAGGACGGTGAAGCATAAGGTTGTCATCTGTTGCTTTTCTTCACAGCTCAGCAGAGCGAGCACATGTCCTGCACTTTTCTGCAGATTTTAGGGCTCACTGGCTGAAATGATTGTTGTTGTAYTCACTCTCCTGTTTGCTGTATCAAGAGAGATCAGAACAAAATTGCTCTTTGCTTTGAAATCCAGGTTATAATAAATTGGTCAGAGCACAGGATGACCAGGGCTCTGCTGCCAGTTATGTACCACCACTACATGAACCGGTGTTTGGTTTTCTACCAGTTTAGCRTCTGACAAAGTGATTTTTCTCATGTGGTCACAATGGGTAGGTTAATTGAAAGTGCCTGAGGTGCTCCTGTGTACCTACAGTGTCACCAACTATTTTGTGTCTTTTACAGCAGAAAGTGCTAATAACATTCCTTAAAATGCTCAGCATTTTTAATTAGAATACCTCTTGTAGGCGTTACTTAGGAAGTCTGCCCATCACGAGCGAGGGCACAGAGCTGCTCGTGGTGAGACAGGGAGGCTGGAATGAGTTTGCACAGCTGTATTTTCATCACTTTGTCCCGTGCCTTTGGGAAGACAGCATTTTGGGGAAGCATTGTGTGTCTCAGCACCTGAGCTCAGGTCAGGGCTGCCAGCGAGAGGGCAGAGATGGCTTTTGCTGCTCTGGGCACCCCTCTGTCCCCAGCAGGGCAGGGCARGGCTGGCTCTGAGAGCTGTGTCTGGGCAGGGAAGTGCTGTGCAGGAATCCAGCTGTGGGCTCAAAAGCAGTGGGACAGTGCCCAAAGCAGCCACTAACTGGCCTGGACAGTGCACACTGACGTGGCAGGGCAGCTCCTCTCACCTGAGCTGGCTCCYACAGCCCTGCACCGTGCTGCCATTCCGGGGTGCAGACTGGCCTAGCTTGTGCTGCAGAAGCTGCCAAACACTTATCAGACAGATAATGGTTTTGGCTGGAAATGGCCTGGGTTGGATTCGACCTGATACGTGTGGGCTGGCAATTCCATGCATCGATTGCAGAGCTTTTGCCTTCTTTTGTGTGCGGTGTAATAGTTATTATAGATGATTTGATTACCAATACAGYGTCTGAGCCTTTTATTAAAAGTGACAAACCTTTTGAGACTTGTAGGATTTCATGTTCWTGACTGGCTCAGTCTTTCAGGGTAACTGCTTCTTCTGCATTTGTAATAACTGGCAGATCTCCTTGTTAAATTCAGAAGGAGCAAAAGCATATTTCCAYTGAAATGAATACCTCAGGAATGAATTCTGTTTTAGTGGGAAATTTTCCAGTCTGTCTGTGCTTTTATTTTGCTCACATGTGAGTCTTTTCATATATTTCACTGCATTTGCTCTTATTTGCAGTGCCATATAACAGAGTCATGTATAGGTATGAGTGCTTTCCTGTTCCTCACCCCCTGCTAGTCTGTGTGTGCTTGTCCATGAATGAGTATCATAGACAGAGCTCTCCAGTCATCTAGGATCAGTAAAACCCTGGTAGGATGTTCTATTGAAACAGATCTTTATTTTTTTTGATGTAATCCAGTTTATTCATCCAACACATCTTTGATACTCCAGTTTGTTTAYACCACAGGCCAGGACTAAAATATCACCCAGTCAGATTAAAAAGTTACTAATTTTGTAGCTTTTCTTTTTCCTTTATAGGCTCGGCTTCTAGAAAATCCTTATTTCATTTAAAAGAGTTGTTGGGGTGCATGTGATACATTAAAAACACAAAAYAATCCCTGTATCGAAACAGTGTATGTACAATTATGGTGCAGTGCATTGTCTTTATAAGCTGTACTGGCATTACGAAAAAAGGCTTTAATAATTCTTTGAGGTTCTTCACATAGCTTCATAGAGGTTTCAATGAAAGATTTCAGCAACATCAGTTTACAAAGTTGACACCTTTCAACTCATTGMTCACTTTTGCCTCAACTGAGACTCAAAAGTGTCAGAGAGCTCCCATCTCATTTTAGTATGAAGAAAACGAGATTAATTTGAGCCACGTTTTTACATGGATATGACATTAAGCTAAAAGAAACTGAATTTGTCTTTCCTTTGCCTTGAGGCTTGAGAGAAGTGGCTTGTATCTGTCTGCATAAGATCATTTTAGTTTTTTATAGTCTTCTAGTTGATGACTGGCCAGTGATTTTATTGRCTGTTAAATGGTCTGTATCTCACTGAGGCCTGGAAAATAGTCCATACCAAGAAAGCCATGGACAGTCACTTGACTTGGAGTCTGTAAGGGAGAGTTTCATTCAAATACACTTTTTCCTTTCTGTTGGTAGGTGGGATTTGAAACATGTATTGCTCATAGCTGGTATCAGGTAAAGTAAGAAACTGGATGCAATGGAGCTGGAGTAGATTTTATCAGCAGAAAATGCCTGGAAAAATAATGTGACATACACAGAGTAAACTTCACCTGTGTTGTATCTTCATCAAGTCTCTGTGTGTAACACTGTATGGAAAAAGACAACAGGAATAGGCTGCGACATAAAGCCTTTGCCATAAAAACCTCCAGAACAACAATAACAAAGCATCAGTTCTCTGGTTATAGGATGATCATTTTTCTGTTGTCAGGCTGAGATATATTCTGTAATTATCATAAGGGAGAAAGGAAAACCATCTCTTTAACCCCATTCAGTTATTTTTTCCCCTTTACCACCTAAGAGAGAACTTAGTTAAAAATTCTTGGCAGAACCTCAAAAGGTTTTTGACATGCCAGAAAGAGGCTTAAACAATTAAGATCATGCTTTATGTACTTGCTGWAAGAGGCATTTTTTTGGGGAGAAGCAGGAGCCTTGGACACATGTTCTGTGCACAGCACAAACAGACACTTGCCTGGGTGCCCCTAAGGCAGTGTGGCTCAGTKCTGGGAGGAAACACCTGGGAGCACAAATGCAGCACAGTTTGCTCAGCCAGCTGTGCATGCTCTGGAAGCTGGGAAGGTAGATGGAGCTATGGTGCCAGCAGATTGAACACTTGCCTTCTTTCTTCAGTGTAATTACATTTGCTTTTCGAATTAAAGTATTTCCTCCTGATTCATGGTGTGACAGGTCCAAAACTGTGATTGAGTGCAGAGTTGAGGGCTGCATGCTGGAAACCAGGTGCTTGGTTTGATCAGTAGCTGTGTGGTTTTCTTGTTTTGTTGCATGTTGGGAATCAGGAAAAATGAGATTTATTTTGGAGTGCTGAATATCTTTTGCTTTGCAAAACTGAGAAACTCTTTGATTTCAGAGGATGGATTTTCATAGGACTATGGCCTTAATCCAATATCCCTTAAACAGCTGTCAGCCTTACAATTATTCTTCCATGTCCTTTTTGTGGTGTAGGTGACAKTGCCAGGTTAGATACTGACACCTTGCTCTGTTTTTTTCTAGAAAATTAATTTTTTGACAGTCGCCTCAAGTGTGGTAGCATCAGTTGGTCCTGGAGCACTCAGTTAAACCCTCTGCTATTAGCAGTGGGCAGAATTCTGTGAATCATGACATCTATGAGGGCAAAAGCAGCAAGCTGCCCTTTTCAGCAGCCCATTAGCACTCCTGAGTGATTAACTCCAAAGGTTCCAGGGAAATGAGTCAGCAAGGAGTCAGGCTGGAGCCTGAGTCATCCTTGGGCCCRCTGGCCGTGGGGGCTCACCACAAACCCGCTGCCCCTGTAAGAGTGGAGCTGGTGGAAAGGTTCTTTCCTTTCCCTCCACGTACCCCAAGAGTCTCTGTGACTTGCTGTATGTGATTTCCTCTCACTGAGGCTGAGACGAGCAGGCTGTGATCTTTTCACTCTCTCCATTCTACCTGAAAAGGGATCAGAGAGAAGGTGGAGACAGGTTTTGTTCGAAGGTGCATATTGTAACATGCAGGGGCAATCAGTAGAGCAAAGAAAGTTGGATTAAGTGGAAGAATTTTTCATAGCAAGGGTAGTTAAACACCAGAATGGTGGCACATCTGTCCTGGGGATGGAAAGCTCACCTCAACCAACACCCTGAGTTAACCTGCTTTGAGCAGACACTTGAACTAGGTGACCTTGAGAGGTSCATTTCAACCTGAATTACTCATGATTCAAAAATTTATATGTGTAAGTGTGTTGGTTTTGYTTGGCCCAGTTTTTGGAAGTGGGGAGGTCAAAAAGATGGCTCCCTTGAGAAGCTTCTGGAGATTTCCACCATGTGCAGCAGAGCCAATTGCTGTTTGTTCTGAGGATGATGGACATGCCACTGACCAAACCTGGGCCAATTGCAGATGGTGGTTACGCCTCTGTGAAAACATATTTAAGAAGAAATCAAAACAAAGGTGGTAGACACAGTAGTTTTGCCAGTGGAGGAGGAGGAGGCTGAGAATATGTGAGGGATGCAGACACCAAGGTCAGTGCAGGAGGGGGAGGAGCTGCTCCAGGCGCCGGAGCTGGGATTCCTTTGCAGGCCGTGGTGATGACCATGGTGGAGCAGGCTGTCCCCCTGCAGCCCACGGTGACCATGGTGGAGCAGGCTGTCCCCCTGCAGCCCATGGTCACCATGGTGGAGCAGGCTGTCCCCCTGCAGCCCATGGTCACCATGGTGGAGCAGGCTGTCCCCCTGCAGCCCATGGTGACCATGGTGGAGAAGGCTGTCCCCCTGTAGCCCATGGGGTCCAAAGAGGGTGCAGGAGCCACCCGCAGCCCGTGGAGGAGGGAGGTCCCCACGCCAGAGCGGGTGGATGCCGGGAAGGGGCTGTGTACAGCAGGAGAGCCATGGAGAGAGAGGCCTTGCTCCCGAGATGGAACAGCCTGGCCTTGGGCCTGCACCCAGGGGATGAGGGACCCCATGTGCAGCAGTTTTGGGATGACTGTCTGCCCATGGGGGGACTCATGCTGCAGCAGATGTGTGTGGACTGCTGCTCGTGAGAGTGGAGCCACGCCGGAGAGGTTCATGGAGAACTGTCTCCCGTGGGAGGGACCCCACGGCAATGCAAGGGAAGGAATCTTCTCCCTCAGCTGTCACAGAGGATCCGGTGAGGAACTGACCAACCCCACACCCTGTTTCGTTCCTGCTGCTTTGTTGTATGTGGGAAGGCGGAGGGAGTGGGAAGAAGATCGGTGTCTTTGAGGGTTTTATTTTATTTCTCATTCTCCTCCTCTGACTTCGTTAGTAATAAATTTACTTCATAACTTAAGTGGACCCTGTTTAGTCCATCATGTTCCTCCCTGCTTCTTATCTCAACTCATGAGCCCTTTCGTTAATTTTTTTCTTCCTTTGCTCTTCTCTGCCCAGTGGTGGCGGGGGAGTGAGCAGGTGTTGTGGGTGCCTGGCTTTTGGCCAGCATTCTAAACCACAACAGTAAGTGTGCTCTCAATCAGAGTTTTCTAACCTGATTTTAATCCAAATCTAAGTTTTTAATGCACACTGAGATATACCCATAATATGTGAATTGTACTCATTTCTTAAAGAACCGTGGGCATTCTAAGCTTGAATCTCCTCGCTAGCATTGCAGTTTAAGAGGTTTTTTTGCATTCATGGAAAATAAAATTTTTCAGGAAGTGAGGCTGTAGAAGCATGAATAGTGCAGTTTTAGGCTTCAGTCTGTGACCAAATCCAGTGTTGTTTGTTCCTTTGGGAGTGCATGTCCTCAATATTGATCTGTGGCAATGCTGTGCCAGCCTCTCTTTGACCTCCACCACTGTGCATGGTAGCCCCAAATGGGTACCCAGGTAGCCCAGGGGACCTTTGTGCTTGCTCCCTTTTTTGCAGTGATGAAAAAGTACTGTCTGAAAGGCCAGCCTGGCAAGGGAGCAGCTCTGTGTCTCACCAGGAAGTTTATTKTTGCAATAAYACTCATTTAAAGGATYAGACAAATGTATAGTTTCTTAGGCTCTGTGAAATGCCTCTTWGGCTTTGGAAGAATAACTATTTTTTTCCTAGTTATTGTGTCTAAGGTGCCATTATGTTCTCCCAAGCTTTTGTCTTGTGAATCCTTGATGTTGTTCCTTTTGAAAAAAGTATTACAAACTACATTTAATAATTTAAAAATACCATACTGCTTTGAGAGTTCTTTTTCCCTTTTCTTTTTTTTTCTTTTTTTTTTTTTTGCTTCCCTAGCAAGTAATTTTTAAAAGCACTGCTTGAGTAACCTAGAAATTTGCAGATGTATTTGCTTGCTTGCAAGAAAGACAACACTGTGATGGGTTTGTCCTCTTTCAGGGTAAGTTTTTTTGGTAGTTTTGCTTCTCCCAAGTTTCCCCTTCACTTTTCTCTCAGGGACTTCATTCTTTTACACCTGACACTACTTGAAGTGTATATTGAGTTTTTGTTTTTCCTGTCATTAGACTGGCCTACCTCAAGGAAAAGTTCAGACCCTTCCAGAGAGRGGATCAAAGAGGTGAATTATAAATGAAAGGTAGGGGAATGAGGGATATATTTTCCTGCCTTGCTTCATCATTTTCACTGATGGAGTCTGCAGAAGCAGAACAGTCTGGTGCTTGTAATATTTGGGGATGGCTCTGTGTTTTCTGAGCTCAGTGTGGAAAGGAGCCAGCAAGAGAAGGAGCTGGAGAAGTGCACAACCTGCCCACATGTTTAGAATGGGCTGGGAAGCTGCTTCAGGTTCTGATTTCCCAAGCACTACCCACAAAAAGGAGGGAAGGGGGGGAGGAGATTTTTCCTGTTTGTTTGTGGAGGTGAGGGGAAAAAAGAAAAGGAATGAAGAATGGAAAATGAGAGAGAAAAAGAAAGAATCTGCATTCTTTCTGCTCCTTGAGGGGCTGTTGCTAGATAGAGCATTTGATGAAGAAAACACCGTGTTTGGGTTTTCAAATGCTCGAATTTCAGCTGTGCCRTTGGCTTCTGAAGCTTGTAAGTAAGTCCAAAAGAAACAGTCTTCCTCTCCAAAGAGGTTTAGCTTGCATCATGCAGGCTCCTCTGCCTGTGCAGTCATATGAAGTGATGTAATGAAAAAATGTGGAAGTGGTGCCTTTCAAATCTCACTTTCAACCAACTTCAGGCCTGGACAGGAGAAATGAAGGACTTCTTACAGTCTGTATTTGTCACTGTGCAGATGAAAGTAAAAAAATATTCATCTTTATCTTGGTTTCATTTGTAAACTCCTAAAAAATTCCACCCCCACCCCCCCAAACCAGAGAGGGAAGAAAAATGTTGACTTTGGAAAGCATGAGCTCTCCGCACAGGAGAGTTACTGATGTGCGGTCGGCTGCTTTGGATTTTTTTTCTGGGGTTTTTGTGGGTCTTATTTTCCCCCCACCAGCACAAGGCAATTCATTGAGAAAACCTTAAAGCAGTCTGTAGAACATGACTGCAGATGTGGCTCTGCAGCACTCACCTACCTACAGCAGCCTGTCCTCTGGGCCAATGCAGGAAAATAAAATGTGACAGGTCTTCAGCAYGGAGAGATCGTCATACCATTAAGAATTTCCATGTTTCACCAGCAAATTTATAATGTCGTGAGTCTAGACCTTTGCATTTTTTACAGTCTTGTCATTGTCCCCCATAAGGAAATAATCCTGGGTGACCTCTCGTAAGCAATGAGCAGGTTTTTCACACTGCGGAATTTACTGCAATTTACATTAAAATGTGTGAGATTACTGTGGTGACTTCTGTACCATCASTCTGCCCATGGCAGTAGTCAAAGTTAGTGCTTAAGTAATTTTTACTACTTCAATCTGTTTAGAGTGCAAAGAAAGAAGGAGCTTAAATAGCACGGCAATGGAAGATGAGCCATTCATTCCCCACTGCCATCCTCTGCTTCTTGCTAGAATTTGGCCCAAGTGGGAGCAGAGGAGGGACAGACAGGATGGGTTTCTGCTCGGTCTCTCCATTGCCTTTCCTCATGTTTCAGGCCACCTCTTTTTCCAAAACTTGAAAGTTTCGTCCTCCCCTGTGATTTTGGTACCTGCCAACRTCAATAGACCTGAACACAATTGTTCTACCACCCCACGATGTCAGAGRAGAGCCGAGGGTTCAAGCAGCTCAGGAGGAAATTTACAGTCTTGGGAAAGCCAGCAAAACTGTATGGGGTTTATTTTAGCTATCAGGAGAGTGAGTAGAAAAAAGTGCAGCTTCATTTTTTTTGATACAATTTAAATTCCTAGGCATAGGTAATTCTGAGCAGAAGAGCAAATGATGCCAGAGATCTCTATGTGTTTGAAGAAGCCTAGGGTTTTTTTAAAATATGCTTATAGTAAGCATATGTTTTTAGCTAAATATGCAGTGGTATATACAATTAGTCTTTGAAACCCAGKACAAAGTAACAGCTGGTTTGAACTCAACTCCAGAAGCTTTTTTATGGCTGAAAAAATAAAAAATCTTACATGGGATATAAAAATGTTAATATTTCAATAAATGTATTTTTCRTGTTGACCAGGTCACTAGAGCTACTGTAAGCAGAAGGGCTTTTGCAGGAAGGTTTTCTATTTCAATATAAAGATCCTCTTTGTAATTAGTTATTTTGATATTTTGCAGCTTTCCTTCTTGGATCTCAGAAAATGTAAATATTCAGCCTTAGAAACTTGTTTGCTAAAGGAAAAGGAAATGAAAAAAAAATTAATTCTGTGAATGATGGAGCGAAAGTCACTT
Source organism: Malurus melanocephalus (assembly GCF_030028575.1). Lineage (NCBI taxonomy): Eukaryota > Metazoa > Chordata > Aves > Passeriformes > Maluridae > Malurus > Malurus melanocephalus. The sequence continues at coordinate 570,681 of NW_026623344.1, forward strand.
GTCTGAGAACTTGAAAAACAAATTGATTTTGAGACCTGTTGTGTTTTTACAGTCCCCACAAACTCAGCTGATTTCTACTGTGCCAGCTGGGTTTCAAATGGTCATTCCTTCTGTCCTGACCTGAGCACAGACATCAACATCCTACATTAAATCAGGCATCTGATAAAGCAGCAGGCTGAAGTGCCAGTGTTCATCCGTGTCCAGGCTGCATTGGAATGCTGTTTCTCACTTTTTTTCTTTCCTCCAAAAGGAAGTAAATTACATAAAAGCACCAATAAGTAACTAACAGTGTATGTAGAAAAACCCCATCTGGAAGAACACTGTTGAAAGCTCAGGCTTACAAATTGCTGGGTTAAAGAATGAGGTCCCAGGGAAGCAGATTGTTAGCAAAACAATACTGGTTTTAAATGAAGAATGCATTTAGAAACTAGGAGAGGTGTTTAACCTTTTTTTTTTCCTTCATCAATGGTGGTTACTCAAACTTATGATTGAAGGGTTGCTTTGTTCTTTCTGTTAGAGACTAATGTTTCGACTGAATCAGGTAAGTGGAACTTGTCTTACATAACTAAAAAAAAAATCAAAAAATCAGAATCTAAAATGATTTTTGATTATACTTTAACGAGACAGTTTCTGAGTTCGTTCACACTGGATGATTTCACTTGCTGCATCATTTAAATATTCATGAAACTTGAAACAGAAATGAAAGCAGGTCTCACTTCTCTGACTGTATACCTCATAAAACTCCACTGAAAAACATTGTAAAAGGATTTATTGAGCTTTCAGAAATAAGGAGAAGGCTAAAATTATGGCAGCCTGCATGATCTTAACTAGCCCACAACCCATTATCCCCCTTCATGTTCACCTCGTGTCCTAAACCTTTAAAGAAAAATACATCTCCTATCTGTCTTTGCATATTTCTTTTCCTAATTTCCTTGATCCAGTCATTACACAGAAYAGACCTGTCCTGGATGAAAATCTGTACTCTCCACTGCAGGCAGGAGCATTTTCTTAGAGCACATTTTTGAGGATGCCAGAATATGTTTAGAGAATGAGTCAGGAGATTGCAGAAGGAAAGATTTCAGGGTTAAGATAGGTGAATGATGCCCTAGAGTGATGACTTTTTGTGCAGTACTAGGCAATTTGTTTAAAATCCAGATTCTTATAAGTGGGTTCCTGTTTTTATGACTGCTTGACTCCTTATCTTGTTTACTGAATGCTTCCAGAGATCAATGGGTACTCTTTTGAATATGGAAAGAATTATATAATAAGAAAAATTCTCAGAAACAGGCCTTGGATTTCTCRTACTGTACCTTTCAAATTAGTAGACAGATTTGACCTGACACTCCTTGTCTTAGCACTCTCTTCCTTAAGGAAGTTTTATTCAAATAAATATTTCTGAAGCTTTCAGATACTATGGTGATGAATGTTAAAAGCTCCCAGAAAATAAAGAAACAGACAGCAGAATTTCCATAGCTTGGAGTTACATTTTGGTGCTATATGTACTGGAGAAAACACAGCTGTTCATTCAAAAGCATTTGTAGGCATCACCTATTCTGTTTGACAAATGAGAGCATTTCACCCTGCAGTGAAATACCTTGCGGCCACTTCATTAAGCTCCATGCTGTGCAATAGAAGAAAGAGTGAAGTAAAACTGGGCTTTTGAGTTTAAAAAAATGGGGCTTTTGTTTATTTGCAGCCTTTTTTTCTTCATTCATTATTCAGGTGAATTAGTAATTCTGAGAGGTTGTGTTTGTGGGTGCCTCTGGCCACAGAAGGGCCATGTGTTTTAGCCCAGAGTTTGAAATGTGACAGTGCTCTGTTGGGAGAATGCTTTGGYGCATTTCTCCCAACTCTCACTGCTCTTGACTCTTACAAGGGTTTTCCCTGGCTGTGTTCATGGTCCCCAGCCTGTTCTCACTGGTGCCACGTTTTGTTGAAGATCCCAATCTATGTCTCTGCTCCACCCTGTTGTGCCACACTGACTCCCTGTCTCCTTTTCTCCATTGKTTCCCAGTGTGATGTGACCGATCACAGCTCCTGGACAAGGGGGAATGGCTTCAGACTGAGAGTAGGTTTAGATTAGATACCAGGGGAAAATCCATTCTGTGAGGGCAGTGACTTGCTTGCCCAGAGAAGCTGTGGCTGCCCCATCCCTGGATTGTCCAAGACCAGGCTGGATGGGGCTCTGAGCTCCCTGGGGTAGTGGAAGGTGTTCTGCCTATGGCAGGGGCTTGGAACGAGATGATCTTTAGGGTCCCTTCCAACCCAGGCCATTCCATGATCCTATGATTTTGGTTTTGCCCAGTCCCACCATGAATCCCTAACCTCCCAGTGCCCCTTTCATTGTTGCTGCAGGTTTCTTCCCAGGACTGTCCCACCTCCCCTCCAGTTCCCTTTGCAGTCCCTTGCAGTGGCTGCAGCCTGACTCTGGAGCTGAGCCACTCCGGCTTTTTTCTTGGCGGYGACTCTCAGCTTTCACAGCAGAAGACAATGAGACTTTTTACCCCTCTGTTTCCTTATTTTACAAAGGAGATAAGGCTGTTTAGTCTCCCTCTCAAAAGTATTTAAAAATCTGTGTAAGAAGCAGTTCAGCAGTCTGCAAGCACAAAGCACCACTGTTAATGAATGAAATGAGATAAAAGTGGAGTTGGTGATGCTGCACCAGGCAGTTTTCTGCCAAGGTGCAGGGAGCCTTTCCAGCCATTTCACTCCTGGCCATCACTGAAGAAACCTTGCAGTTCTTTTCTTTGAATTGTCAGCCCCTGAACACAAACAGCAGAAGCTTTGAGGCAGTCCGTTCAGGCTCAGTTTGGCGTTTGTTTTCCTCACTGGGAGATGCAGCACTGTGTGCTCCCAGCCCCACAGAACCTGTGTGCGCTGCCATCTGCCTCTGCTGCCATCTGCTCCCCTGAGCTGGCTGCAGCCAGAGACAGCACATGCCCTTTCCCACAGCAGCAGGGAGGTTATCTGTCCTGAAGCAGGGAAGCATTCCTCCAGAGGAGCAGGAGGAAGGTGGAGGTTTTCTGGTTTAACATGCATGTATTGCTGTATGGCATTCGCAGTGTTTAAGTGTGACYTTCCTGCAGTTTGGCTGCCTTGCAGCCATGTGGGAAAGGCTTTGTAGCAGAGACTGCAGGCGCTGCATAGCCAAGGTGATTCTTGTTTTTTTTTTTCTTATTGGCATGTCTTTTATTTTAAATTTAACAGCCCTTCTTTTCCCAATGTGTCAGAGGGATTCTTTGATACCCAGCTCTGCATCCTTGCTTGATGGCATAGTAGTGATTCTTTGAAAGAATGGTAGTTTTTGCTTTGCTTTTAATTTTCCTCTCCTGTGCTTTAGAGTAGAACCTAAAAAACCTGTATGAGGTCATGCCCTCATTTTCTCCAGGTTTTTATTTTTATCTTGATAAATAAYATATAAATGAAYTTAAGAGATGATGCATAAACAGGYAAGAGTGTGMATCCACRATTTCTTAGGGTGATCGTTACCTCMTCCTGTGTGTGTGCATGTATAAAGTACATCTTTCATCTACATATTGGAAAATCCTTAAAGAATCTCTTCATAAACAGTGCTGGGAAGTTTTTGTTGCAAGAGTTAAACATTTGAAGAGCGAAGTCCCATGCGTGGTTCTCATGGGCCTATTTTTAGGTTCTCTTATGGGAAGGGTGGCAAAAAATAGAGCAGGACCGTGACTTTGGTGCACAGAATGTTTATAGGTTAGTTGACAGGAGCGTGTGTGCGTGTCTGTGCCACAGGACTTGAGCCCTACACTTCCTGTGCATTCATTAACAGGGCTCCCAGCAGAGCCGCTGTAGTTTCAGCACTCATAACACTAATTTTAACATGCTATAAAGTGCGTCATAGCACTGAAGTGCTATTTTCAGCCTTGATTAGGGACTGCTGACCTGAAAGATCTATATTTCTCCACTGAGAGGCTTTCTTGAATTCATGAATCTCTGGATTTGCCCAGAGTGCTTTGGTCCTGCATCTCTCCCTTCCTTCAGAAGCTGTGCATGGGTGGGATGCACAGAGGTTTTCTGCACTAATGCAGAGGGTGCATTTATAGCTTGCAAGTGCCAGGGCTGCATCTTTTAGCTATGCATCATTTTGAACAAATTAAAATTTTTAAAGGAGTCAGGATCTTTGCTTCTTTGGTTATTGCTTTCACTTTCTGTCCCTGACGATTTTCTAGGTGTTGTTTGGTACGATAGGCTCAGTCTGGAAGGCTGGTATTTCAAAATGGCAAAGTGCAGTTCTGTGGCTGTGTGACACCAAGGGGCTCTTAAAATACATGATCTTTTGATGCATATTTTCAAATCATGACTTTACAGGAATCAGGTAAGAGAAAGGAACATTTGATGTCTTTTCTCTAAAAAAAAACCCAAACTAAGACTAAAACATTTAAACTTCTAGAATTTTAATAAAATAACTCTTGTAGCTATTAAACTTTCCATGGAAATACCTGCCTCATATTTTCCAAGTCACTTTCCACTGCAGCTGTTTCCTAACTAAATATAATGTCCTGGCTCCTGAATGACCTGCTAGCATTTAAAAAAGAAAAAGAAAAAGGTGAGCATCTGACTGGGCAAGGCTTGTCTTCCKGTGGATTTCACATTTGTGCAGTGTTTGAAACCTTTAAAAGGAGGAGAAATAATGAAATAAAAACCTCCCTATCCTCTGAGACGCGCCAAAAGGAAAACAAAAGCCCTGAGTTCCCCTAAGTGGAGGAAGAATTGAAAATGTTTCAGGAGTGTYCCCTCCCTGTAATGTTTGACACTACAGAATACCTGCACTTAAAAAAAAACCACCTTGGATTTGACTGGAAAATGACAGAACAATTAAAAGCTCTGGCCTTTGTTATTCATCACTTATTGGGCAATTACATGGCAGCTTTGCATGAATTTGTTGGCACGGCTCTGAATTCGGTGTGTAGGACYAAATTGTTCAACACTCAGTTCACCGGCCATTAAATGAGCAAATTATTCCAGTAGCAAAAAGGGCAAATTTTTACTTTGCCCTCATGTTTCCACCTATGTCTGTCATGCTCTGTTTATGCGAGAGGGAGTGAGGAGGAAAGGCAAATATTTCCCTGCCTCCAGAACTGCAGATGGTTGGAAGAGACACTCTGGGCACTCCAGTCACAGCTCYAGATTTGGTCCTTTGCTCTTTTAGATGTCACTGCAGTGAGTGTATCTCTCTTCTTCATAATAGCACACAGATTTGAAAGGCCATTTTCCCAGCAATTAGTGGATACTGATTAAAAAACCAAAAACAAAAACACTGTAGAGAGCCAGGTTAGGATGATAAGCTGTGAGGGTGGGGTAGCAGTTTTTCTTTTAAAAACTGACTTCATCAGGCAGCCAGCTCCATTATGGCTTGGATGAATGCTGCATCGTATCTGAGGCATGTCTTTCAATTTGCATTTAATAAATGCACAAAATACTCCAAACAGGTTACAGAAACTGATGGCTGGCCTGTTAGAACTGCAGTTATTGCAAATAATGAGGCATGGAACAAGAGTAGAGGGAACAAAATCTTTCAGCAGTCTTCATCTAAATATGTGTATTTAATTTCCCCTGTTCTCCTGAGTGTAAAAACAGCAGGAAGGTCCCAGAGCCCCTCAGACCAGAAAAGCAAGCTGGAAAGCCAAGTTTTCAGTGAGGAGATGAGATCTCAGAGCCCCAGGTCTGACGTTTCCCCTTGGTCTCCCCCATCCTCTCTCCTCCAYCAGCCCACAGTTCTTGGCTCCCCTCCGCTCCGGGGCTGTTGGGGTTGTGACGTAAATGAGTCCCAGCGAGTGACCCCCGTGGCAAACCTGTAAAACATTATACAGCACGAATAAGAAGGCTCTTATTAGGCCTGCAGCTGGCGAGATGCAGACATATGGCAGCGAGGATGTTTTGGAAGAAAAGCTCGGCTTGACAAAGAACCCAGTCTCCTGATAAAGGTTTATACTGGCACTTTCCTGTGTTTATAATRCCATATGCCAGGGTCATGGCCTCTTTTTTCATCATATTGTTGTTTAAATTTTTTTATAAACCTAATCAGCCCTTAAGTTGAGGAGTCTGAAAAGCAGAAACCTGATAYCGATATTAGTTTTTCCTTGCAGTTCTTTGACAGGAGTTGCACTGTTGTAGCTGTCTGAGCTCAAATCTGCTTCATATATAAAGTGAAGTAAATTTGTCAGGACCAAATTGTTCCTGTTGTGAAAAGAAAGTTTTATTTTTGAGAACATTCTCAAAATAGATTCAKAATTGCCCACTTTTTTGGTTGGTTGTTCTGGGKTTTTTTCCCTCGTGTAGTTATTTAATCTTATTTGCTTGCTTGCTTTTTYGCTGTTAGTTTAGCATTACAGGAYAGTATAAGCRTGGTTGTWTTCGAGGAGAGTTTCTATTTGAGTRTTTTTGAAAACTCTTTCCTTTGCAGCCTCACAATCCAAATAATAAGATTTCCTCAGGTCTAGGCATCTGGTCTCTGGTTTAAGAGCTTCTGATTCATGCTCTTCCTCTCTCAGTTAGTCAATAACTGGTACTTTAAATCATCACCCTTGACCTTTTTTTAGTCTTTCAGGCTGATTGATTAGTTAAATCCRTATTTACGGTGGTAGCCTGAGAGGTTTTTGTTCAAGTCTAAGTGCTGGTTTGGGGTTTTGTTATTTACAGGACAGTAGCCCTTAGGATTTCCACTTGGGGATCTGGCCCCTCTGTTCTAGAAGTTCAGGACAAAACTACACTTTCTCCTGCCCCATAGAATTTTCAGTTCAACTGGGTTTTGGCTGTAGGAAGGTTCTATCCCAAACTGATTCAATACCACCTGACCCCCATGTGTAATGCCGAGTATAAGAATTTCTCTCACATTGGGAAATGAATATTTTAGAATGCAGTGAGTTGTTTTTCTGAGTTTTTTTGCAACTGCATTCAGCGGTGAAGTAACTCTTTGGCTGCTGAAGGTTGAGGTGTTGAAGCTGTTACAATTGTGTCCTCTTAGGGCAAAAATAATCGTCYAGCCGTATGAAGTTACCCACTTTTTAGCAGTCAGGAGTTTGTTGGACAGTGCACTCTGTGAGATAAAAACCCAAAAGAAATCATCATAGCATAAGAGAGATGCCAATGAAATTAAAAAACAAGAGCTTAAAACAAGTCAGGGCTCTTTTTCACTTTTTACCCTGACAATTCAGGATACAAAATAACCTTATCTTGTGCCTCCTCCATGTCTTGGGCTTTTTCTTCTGGTTTTGGCCAGAACCTGACAAAAATCATGAATTAACTGCACCCTGGTACAGCTAATGCCATGGGCCAATTCTCTCGAGTGAAGTGACTGCTTCCTGTTGTTCCCACAGGGATTTGGGAACAATTAGAGGAGATTGGTAAAGAAGATTGGAGCAGCTAAATTGGCCAATTCATCACTGTCTCTTGCTTGTTTGCTAGATTTAGGCATGGATTTTACATCCCTTGGTAGGAGTGTTGCTTTAAAAAAAAACAAAAACAAACCAATAACAAATGAAAGAAACAGTGAACACTTTTCTKTTCACTGAGCAGTTAGGTGTATCAACTGGACAAAAGGGTGAGCTGCATGTCCTGTCTTGGAAAAGTGAAATTCCTCACTGATATGGAATCCTGGACATCTGACTCCTCCACACACAGCAAAACAAACCCAGCCATCCACTTGCCTTTTTCTTAGMATATTTCTGGTTTGGGTTCTCTGTTTGGTTACCTGGTGGTTGTATGAACTTGGAGGACATTSCTGCTTCTCCCTCTGCCTCCCATTCAATAACAGCATTACAGCAAAKTGCTGGCCTGGATGTGGCTTGCTGCACTCACTGGGTTGTAGATCAGGCTCTGACCTCATTCTGTCTCTGCTCCCTGCATCCTGTGCAATCCCTGGTCCTTGTTCCTCCCAGCTTGGCTCTTTGCAAGGGTTTCTTTGCTGTTCTATGCTCAGGGATGCRTTTGGTCAGGCACGAGCAGCAGCACGAGCTTAGCTGTGAAGGAGATCACAGGAGCTGGACTTCTCCTGTGCTCTGGGATGTCTGACCCACTCCGGGGTTATCCACACCTGAAAGCAGGGAGAGAGGAAGGACAGCAGGTTTCAGAGTTGGGAGGTTTCCCAGAGCACAGCACAGAATGTGGAATGTTCTCCAGGCAGGCATCACGCTGCCCTGGAGCTGCTGTCAGCTCCTGCTCGTGACCCTCTCCTGACTCCCTCCCCCTGCCCTTCCCAGGTGTGCAGCTTGTGCATCCTGACCTTAGAGAGACTGACCAGCCTGTAAGTTCTGAAAATGTGGCCACCCTTTCTAAATCAAGAGCTACCCAACAACCAGATTTACAGCCCAGTGAGCAGATTTGCAAGGAGGACTGTGAAAGTATTTCAGAATATCTTGAGMAACTCTGGGAATGAAGTTTGACAAAAATAGAAAAGCTCATTTGAGTCACTAAACCCTTTACTTGAAGCAATAGTGGGGTTTTGTTCCCTGGATTTTAGGGCTTTTTTCCTTTCAAATTTTAATTTCAACACTCAGTAGTAAAAMTGAAACTGAAATGCTGTTGTCCTAGGAATTGAAATACTGAAAAAGGAGGTTCTGGTATCTCATAAATATTCCATCCCTCCCTTCCAGTACTTGTACCAAAAAGAAAATCTTTAGATAATTCAATTTGTAAGGAATTTCAGTTTTGAAGAAACCCAGTTTTAATTTTTACAGTCAAGTTAAATGATTGTATTATTTGCTTATATGCAAGTGCTCTTTGCATTCTGGGGACAAGGAATAAGTCTGTACCTCTGCAAGATGCTTTGTATTAATCACAAAGCAGTTTTTAATAAATAACCAGAAGGCTATTTAATTGAAAAAAAGATCCAAAAAGTCCTGTGCGTTAGTGTGTGAGGACAGTGAATCTGTAGTATCCAAAATTCAGTTATAACTTGTGCTCTTCAAGTAAGGACTTGGCATATATTGGTGCCGTCAGACAGCAGGAATTTTTGTGCCTTTCTSTACTGTTGCAATAGCAGATATTTAGGCAGTGGATAAGCGACTGGGTAAATTTTCACATGCTTTCTGACCTTCTTGATGCTGGCATTGCCTGGTCTTCTCAAGTAGCAACCGAGATAATTTGGCCCTTGAGATAAAGAACGAGAGATAAAGTTATTTTTAGGATTAGCTTGCTTTAGTTCTGGTATTTTGTTCTGTCCTGCCCATCCTCCTGACGGAGTGGAAGGATGTTTGTTTATTATGTTTTACCGTATCTCCTCTTCTGGTTTTTGATACCAGGCAGAGCTGAGGTTTACCCTTCGGCAGGTTTCCCACCATTGCAGGGGCAGCAGATCACAGATCAGCCATCAGTTTACAGTCCTTGTATTTTTTTCCCCTCCTCCTTGCAATCTGGGTAGTTAAAAGCCTTCTTTCTCTCTTAGAAGAAATGCAGGTTCTTTCTTTTTCCTACTTTTTTTTTTTCTTTTTTCTTTTTTTTTTATAAGTTTGAAGTTTTATTTTACTTTTCTGTGATTCGGATTCCAGAAAGTGAAATTTCTAAGGAAACTTGAAATACTGTAATTTTTACAGCTGCAGAAAACAACCAGCTGTCTTCTGTAAGTTACAGTAAGAGTATTTAGTGCTGATGTCTTTAGAGATTCCAAATGTTTTGAGCTTATCAGTAGTTATCARTGTGGGCACTACCTGTATTTCCATACACTTTTTTCTCCATCCTGTTTATTTTATATTGTAGAAAATGTTGGTAGCATTTTGCATGTAGAGGCTGGACCCCACTTTTTAATCACAGGGCCAACAAATGGTGGCATTAAAGCAACTGGGAATTTTTTCCCCTCTTTGATGAGCTCTTCCTCGATGTCACACTCCAGACTGCCACCAAGAAGCCTCTTCTGGGAACACTCACCRTTGTGTGGCTCCTTGGTGAGAAATGAGCACATGAGCAGCTCCTTTTTCCACCTGCAACTTCCTGACTTTCTCTTAAAGCCCTGCAGGTGTTTTACCATGAACTGTCTTCCCCTGAAAACAACTGAAAATGCTGCTTCCAGGACCACGCTGTGTGTGTCCAAGGGAACAGGGCAGATGTGCAGGAAGAAAAGCGTAAGGTTAGAAAACWGTTTAGGATATATACATTTTTATTTATGCTCTATATTTAGGCATGAGAAGGGAATTTATTTTTTTCCTTTTCTTTTCCCAAGCTCGTAAAGCATCTGCTTCTTAGGCTCTGTTGCCCATGCCTGAACCAAGGCTGTTGGTGCCCCTGGTTCTCCTTCAAGGAGTCTTTGTCCYAATAAAGGGACCCATTGAGAGGGCCCAAGGCACACAGGGACTCAATGTCCAAAATGCAACTGCTTGTCTCTGGCAACTTGCTTGAGGAATATGSGTCTTTGTACTAATAAAGTAGGCAAACTACAATTGTCTGTGATTTCTCCTCCTGAAGAAAGGATTACATGGAAAAATAGAAAATGGAGCTCTTGTCGTGAGCACATTCATGTCAGAGATGCTGCACACACCTGAGTAAATCAGAATTCTTTGTGAGAATGTTTTTTTTCCAGGCATTTTGGCTCTTTATCTCTTCCTGTTGCTGTTCTTCCTGCATCCATGGGCAGAGCTGAAGTGGACTCGATGTCTTAAGGAYTGGGGAAGCTTTTCACTTTGCTCAAGTCATCGTCTCTAGCTGAAGTCCTTCTAGCTGAGACAAGAGGATTGCAAGATGCCTGAGTTCAGCCCAGACACACAGGGAAAAACTTTATTTTTTATTCTTTTAGTTTTCTATCTTTCCTGTTTTGCTTTAGYGCTTTCTTAAAAAGGAAGGCTTTTGGTACATGAAGCCTGTCCTTTTTCTGATATTTMGAGGGCTGAATAGTTCATTTTCAGAAAGAGCGATAAGATCTCCTGGCAGCCAAAAATAAGAATAATTCTGTTCCCTGGTGTATAGCCTTGACTCCCCCCAAAAAAGAACTTGGACATAAATAGTTGAGCAAAACAAAGCCTATGGTCTGATCCCATGAACTGAAGATATTTAGTTTCTGTTCCCAGTTTTGCAGTACTGTGCTGGGTAAATGCCTCAATTCTCCATCTGTGAAATGGAGATAACTCAACTTTTTTTCTCAGGAAAATTCTGTCTGAGTTAAGTTTGTATGGTGGTCTGGAAGCTCTTTGGAAGTGGTTGCTACTAAGATTTCTCTGATTTGCAGCTGACAGATAATAGCAGGGAGAGCCTCAAAGCCATCTCACAAAGACTCAGACTAATTGTGTTTAACCGTGTCTCCCAGAAGGCCGGGCTGGCTCCCAGGCACAGGAGGAAAAACAAAGGACAACCTCCAGGCCACGCTGAATTGATGAAAATGTTGTTAGCATTACAGGATTGAATCTGTAATCAATACAGATCTGGAGAGCTCCTTTTTTGTAGTCAGAAAACCAGATTTGCGCAGCCGCTTAGCAGAGCTTTTTTCCCCCTGGCCTCCCCTTTTTTTTTCTTGGTTTTTTTTTTTTTTTTGGTAGTTAGAAATATAAACACCTTTCAATGTGGACCCTCTTTGTTAGGGTAAAGTGATGTATTTCTACTAAAATAAAACTTATGCTGAATGAAAATGGCATTTTTGCACAAGTTGAACCTAAGAAGATGAAAGAAAAACTGGGACACTGGGAAAAGGAACTTAAATTACTTTTTCATCAACAAAAGAAAGGGACTGAAGATGTAATAAGATTAATAGAAGGAAAGCTCTTATTTCTTAGGCAGTGATAAACAGTTTGTCAATAAGAACAGGAAACACTGCTTTTATTGATGAAGTTTGCATTAAAAGTATATTTCAGCAGCATGCAAAGTTAGATAAATCAAGGAATAAAATTGAGGAGGAAAAAAGATCCTGTAGTAGCGGGGCAAGTAGTTGCACATATAAAAGAAAACAAATTTCAGAACTTCCCGTTTGGAATAGACGGACCTTTTTGACACACTACTTTTTCTTTTTTCTTTCTTTTTAACCACAGAACTGGTACTTAATATTGTTGAAGCCAGTTTCTGAAAGATTAGTCCAGATATGTATTTAATACAGGACATTCTTCTAGCAAAAGACATCCCAGCAGTTTTCATGCAATTCAGTTTAACTGAACCAGAACTCGGGGCTTAGAACAGAGGGAATGGGGCAGCTGCATGTCTCTCCTTGGAATTCAGCCCTTGCAGAAATGGCTCCTTCCCCTCTTTCTTGCTCTGTCTTTCTCACTGTGAAATACCTCCTGGTACATCCATTTGCATCGTGACCCCCCCGAAAATTGTATATTCTGTGCATCCTTCACACCATTGGTGAGACTGCACCTTTGGTGGCCTCTGCTTTTTCTCTTAGCAACGCTATGACACTATGGAAATATGATGGAAATATGACCTGGGTGACCACATGGAATTAAATGCTGGCAGACAGTGTTGCAGAAGAATGTATTTTATTATATCCCTCTAAGAAAACATACGTGGTTTTATTTAAAAATAACATCTGAGAAGCAAAGCTTATTAAGAGTCWGACTGGTTTGGAAGGCAGTATTTCAAATCATGGAAAAAACCTGCAGCCATTGTGAAAAATCTGTATTTACTTTGAATTCTAGAAACTTCCACTGAAATGGCTCCTGTTAGAGTGGATGAAGGTGACTGACAATTCCCCCTTGTACCGCACAAGTCTGGTATTCATCTCCCTGGCTTTTGCCTGTTTATATCCAGCATCTCTGCAATCCAGATGGGGAAAAGCACATGTGACAGCATGTGTGTGTGATTGGGAGCAGCAGATGGGTGCGAGTGACAAACTGCTGCCTGTGTAGGCACCTACCTAGAGATGACTCAGAGTCCTGCCTCTGTTCCTGCGCTGTTCCATTGTGCAAGAGGGCACTGTCAGGGCTCCCATGCAGCCATCCAGATCCCAGTGCTGATGTCTGTTTGTACACAGGCCATGTAACAATCATACAGGGAGAAAAGCAAGGTGGRATTGGCTTGGTACTCCACCTCCAGGTAAAGGGAGATTCTCGCTTTGGTCTCTTTTTCCAAGTGGAGCTGTCAGCTGGCATTTCTTGCCCTGTTTGTGCTGCCTTGCCCTGTTCTGTTCCTGCTCTGGATGTGCTCTGCAGAAACAGAASAGTGATGGAAAGTGAAGTGCATTGAGAGAGGAGAGGCTGGTGTTTCTGCCATGATCCTACAGCTTTTCCTACAGATATTCCCACTGTCCAGGCATGATGTGATCAGCTGGCACATGGTGTCATACAGTATGTGACAGCATGGCCCCCAGGAAATCAGTGCCAGTTCCAGCAGTGGGAAATTATGCCCCAGATGTGGTTTTGCATGCATTTCAGTTGGACTGCCACTTAGTTGTAGGACAGGAGAACAATGGGGGTGTAACTTGTTTCCTTGAGCTGGGTCCTTTTTGAGTCAGCAGGGTCACCTGCTGCCCCTGCATGCACATGGACTTGTGGGGTTGGGAATGCACTTAGCACAGGGTTTGGTGTCTGACYCACAGCACTGATTTAAAACCCACAAATCCTGCAGTTTCTCTGTGTGTCAGTCCCAACAGCACTGGGGCACCAAGAGCAAAGCCTTGCTCATTCCATAGAGCCAGCGGAGCACCAAACTTCGGTGCCTGTGGACCCATAAATTTGAGGTAGGTAATCAAATCCTCCTGCTATCTGACTGAAACACATATTCTGTAGCCAGGAATGTGCATGTAAATGTCAGTGGGAAGTTATCATTGTGAATTTTCTGTGTGACAGTTGGCTTTTTTCCCTCGTTTTAAATCATGCTGTTGCAAGGATGAGTAGAAAAGATCCCTGGTTTGCTGCTGGAGAAACATCTGAGCCCCATGTGAGCGCCCTGCCGAGGACAGTTGGAGGAGATGGGAGAACTGGGCTGCTTGGGGATGGAGTGGGTGAAATGTGTCGTGCTGGAAGAAGATCACTGAGCTGATTTAATTAGTTCTGTTTCAGAGGATTCATTTTTGCTCGGGTCACTGCTACGTTCATCTATTTGCTTTTTTCCCTCCTCTTAGCAATAGCCAAATGCAGGGTGATAATTAATTTGGCAGGTTGATTGAGATTGGGTGGCAGAGAGGGGAGTTTTCCTGGATGAGTGATGAAGCATTGCTGGTTGAGCTTAAAGTGAATAGTCTGAAATAGAAAGTAGTTAGTATAAAATCCCCCCAAGGGTGTGTTTAAACTGAATGTACTTTGAGTTTTGACATTGAGGTTTTTCAGTAAGCTACCAGACTCTACAGTGTAATTTTAGGACATTTGCTAGTTGGGATCTAGCTGTTGAAGTGTCAGCACTATTCTGCTTTGTGAAACCTCAAAACTGGAAGAATGGGTGTTAATGAAAGAAGTGGCTTGTTTGTGTGGGTGTCAGACTGAAGCAAGCCTTGGCAGAGCATGCTTTTTTCTTTTCCTGAGGCTTCACCTGGCCAGACTTGGGGCTACTCTCAGGGTGTGAGAATGCTCTGTGGGCCAGTCTGCTTTGTGGGAGGCCAGATTCCCTGTATCTTAAAATTGTCATTGCTGAATTGCAGCTCTCCCTCAGTGCTGCCATTAAAGTTAATGCGTTTCAGGAAAACGAGCTGCTGAAACTGTAAGAAATTACACTTCTGGCTTCCTGCCTCACTGTATTTTGGCCTCCCCAGGGGCTGATTCCTCTAATCACCATGGTTTGGGTTTCACACCAGATGGACACTAAGCTGCCATATTAACACAAGCAAAGTTTGGTTTTGTGTTTTCAGTAAGTGCTTATGGCAACACAGGAAACCTGATTAGGTCCGACTGCTGGATTCTGCTGCTTATTAGAATTTCCAGTTTTGGGGGACAGTGGCATATCACCTTTGATCTCTGACCAAGCACCTGGAGTTGGGAGGTTTTCTCTCTCACTCTCTACCCCGTTCTGTTTTGTAAGTGACTCTGCCCTGCTGAGAGGTCTGAGTTGGCAGCTGTGACAAAATTCCGTCCTGTGTGCATCAGGGAAGTACAGAGGGTACACAAACAAGTCATGTATGTCCCTGTCCCTGCTGCCATGGTCAGTTCCCTTGCACTGGCATCACTTCCAAAGGTTAAATGTCTGGTGAAACCTTCAGTCCTAAGGGCTTTTTCTGCTGAGACTGCCAGTAAGGATGTCAATTTGATGATGTTTTGGGGTTTTGTTTGGGTTGTTGTTTTTTCCCGGTGAGGTGGGCCCTTATCCACTGGGAACTGAATTGGAAAATTCCCATTTCATGCAAGCTACCCGAGAGTGGTCAGCTATTTGATTAATGCACTTCCTAAAATAATTGGACTAACTGCCAATTATCTGATGAACATGATCTGTGTTCATACTGAGGGGGATTCACCTAAAATCAGAGCTTGACTGAAAAATCCCTGATATATTTGTCTGCTTTTGTGATGGGCTTTTAATGGTTGTGCAAAAAGGCATTCCCTGTATCTTCAAGACATTTCTTTGGAAGCAGAGACCCTTCTGTGCTTTGGTAACCAGCCTAAAAGGGCACACATCAACCTTTGAGGTTTCTGTTAGCTACAGAAAGTGCAAATGACACGTACAGAAAGTGCAAATGTCAACCTATGTGACACCAGAATCTCTGAAAAGATGGAAAGTGAGAGAAAAACTGTGCACTAAGGGGAGAATAAKGTTGAGAACATCTATTTCATGATTTCAGACTCTGTCTGCTGCAGTAGCTGGTTAGTTTATCAAGCCTGTGCTAGGCTTGGTGTTGTGACTGGGATTCTTAATGCACTGTTAATAATTCCCAATGGAAAAAAAGAAAATCAGCTTTCTGACTTTTTCTAGGAATTTAATTTGCACCAGAATTGCACCAGAATGGTCTTGACAGTGTAGCTTTGAAATCCAGGAATTTTATGTGTGTACTGTGAAGAGCAAGTAATTAAATAGTAATTTTCTCCTTTTTTAAGCAAGCTACTTCTGTTCTATTGATTTGCTGTTCTGTTTAGGAGTCTTGGTGTTGCTGTGTTGCCCTGGCATTCCCATGCTAAGGAATCTTCTTCTCTAAGTGATTGTTGGTAAATTCTGGCTGTGGCTGAGGTGGGAGGGTATCAGAGTACTGTGCCCACAGGTTTTATCTYACCAGTATGGATATTTTCCTTTGAGGCTTTGGTTTTCATGACTGTGCTCAGAATGGGAAAGTGAGTATTTGGAAAATTTGGTGAACACTTTTGCTTGTGGATTACTAGCTCACTAGATCAATATGCCTGTTATTAATCTACCAGATCAGTTCAAGGGGATAAGAAATCTACTTGTGACCAGCTTGATTGTCTTACYCATTTATTCTGAAATTAAATATCCAGATTAAGATCATTAGTTAAGGAAGCCTTTGTTAAAAAATCTGCTCTACATCTGCAAGTAGCTCTTTGTGTGGCATCCATCCTTGAGGATCACGGAAGAATAAGAATTACTTACAAAAAGAAAAAAAMCAACAAAATAAAAAAGGACAAAAAGCCAACCAACACCACCTCCTCCCTCTTTCCCTCCCCCACAAAAAAAGAATCAGGTCTTTTCTCTATTTTACTACAGCTCTGCCTCCCAAACCTGTTGTTTAAAATCCTCTTTGATGTGTGAAGGATTAATAGAGACCTGAGAAATTCAATGGTAGGAGTGAAAATAATAGAAACACGCATGGATTTGTTTTACTACTGTCATCTGTTTAAGTAGTTGTGACAAAAATTTGTATAAAACCAGATACAGGGTGTGGAGGTGGATATTCCTGTGCCTTTTCTTTTTCCCACCCACAGGTTTCTTTATTTCCCAGTTCCTTCACATTCTGTGAAGTTAAACCTGCTSCTTTTCAGGGGTGGTGTGGAGCGAGGGGCACCGTAGCTGCCAGTTTGCTGTGTCACACATCTCCGTGTCCCCTGCCCCTGTAAGGGAGCCAGGCTCCCTGAAGAAGCCAGATGCAGTTTATTGTCTGGAAATACGAAGGTCACGCTGCCATGAGGAATCCTCCAAAACACAGCTCCTGCTGTCTCTCCAGTGCCAGGGATGAGCTCACTCCTTTGGAGCCGAGTCCCTGCTTAAGTGCTTGGGGCAGTTTATTTGCTGTACCTGTGGGACAGTCCCTGCTGCTGCCTTTTGGGTTGTCCTATGTGCTGCTGATCCCTCCCATTTGCCTCCCCTCAGCCTTGCTCCACCTTGTTTGCCCCATTTTCCCATTCCCTGCCGCAGCAGCTCATTATCCTGCTCTCAGTGTCAGTGGAGTTTGTGCCTGGTTCACAAGTGTTCTGTGTAGCCTCTGGCCATGCTGTGCTTCGTTGCTTGTCCTCCCAGCCAGGTTCTGCGAGGGAAGGATGCAGCAGCTCCCTCCAGGACTTCCAGCTTCCCCAGGGCAGCAGCTTCAGAGGACTCTGTCCTGGCATGGGGCTGATCCTGCAGGGAAGCCATTCCCTGCATCTCCTCTCCAGACCCATTGTACCTCACTGCGCCCGCTTCCAATTCAAAACAATGCCAAGTTCTAAAGCATTTCTGCCTCTGCTTTGGTTTAAAAATCTTATCTCTGCTKCTAGCTGTTCAGCAGCCCAGAGACCTTTGAAACAACATTTTTGATTAGGAAGCAGCGGAATGGCTCTTAAATGGTCACCCCCATTTATTAATTTGGTTGGTTTGTTGTGGTGAGTTATTTTGTTTGGGGGTTTGGATTGGGTTTTTTTTTGGAAGTTAAATGTGAGGCCTTAGTGATTTGCTGGGCTGTGAGACGTTGGGACCATTTGGATGGAGAGTTTCCACAGTGGCAGTGATGGCACAAGCACACAGATCCCACATCGGGGTGAAGAGCACGGCTCTGACATCCCATGCTTTGTGCTGACCCTGGGAGATGGTCAGGGGTTGTGGAAAAGGGGTTGTTTTTCCAMATACTGGAGCCCTTTGCTGTCCTTGTGTCACACGTGGCTGTGTGTGGTCACTCCCACCCCGCAGCAAGGAGAGCATCTGTGAGCTTTGGATGCCCTCAGGGCAAGGTGCACCTCTGCCATGTGCTGGAGAAGGTGGTCAGTGCAGCCATGCAGTTGCTCCCCTGTTACATTATTAGGATCTGGCCATGGTGAATCTCAGCAGCTCCAGCCTGCTTAGCTACTCCTGCTGACGGTGTCCAAATTGCCCTCCCTAGATCGATTGAGTCAGTAAATCATCTCATTTCTCTTGATTACTGTGAAAATGCAGGGGACAGTCTATTGGATAGAAGGAATCCTACTCAAAATAGCATGTGCAAAAACACCTTGTTGGTTTATGTGCGACCTGACTCCTGCATGTTTGTAAAAAATAAATGTTTCCTTTAATATGTAATCAAGGAAATAATTGGTGCTTTCTCTTTTTTTTTTTTTTTTTTGGTACTGAAAAAGGAACTTATTGGGAACATTTTGTGCCTACATGCTGGTAACAAACAGTGTCTTATTACCAGTGGAAATATGATCCTGACTGGAGCATGGCTAATACCCATTCAGTCAGAGACTATGGATCATACTGGGCCCCATTCAGCACAAGCTGTAAGGAGGCAGTGTCGGAGAACTCAACAGTGAGACAGTGTTTCACATCCTCAACATGCCCATTCAACTAAACCCCTTCCAAAGAGGGAAGATGTTATGCTCGTGTTTAAATAGAGGCTCTGCTATTTTGGTGATGGTTGAACCCAGGTGCCAGCCTCTTTGGATAATCCTATCTTGCTCTTCTGGATGCTGAATCTCAAATATAAACAACTCTTGAAGCTGCTGGCTACCACCCAGCCAAAACTTCTCATAATCTCATTGGTAATTAATGTTTGCCACTGCTAAATGCTCTAAATCCAAGTGGCAAAAAGGAGGCGTTTTTGCAGATTCTCAGCTGTTTGTGAGAGYTCAGGCTACCCTATTAATGAATCACAGCCAGTCCAGCAGGGAATGTTGGATGCAAGTGTTTGGCTCCCAGTCACAGATGGGGCAGAGGAGCCGTTTCTCTCACATTCCTGTGTTTTGCTTTATGTTCACCTTTCACTAGAGAGAGCAGAACTCTTTTCTGTTCACTATAATGGAAATGGGGTATCTGGCCACAGTCTCAATCTGTAACATCCAAGGGAAAGAGCCAGCGAGCTGGGGCAAGGTCCTCACMTGCATGTGGACTATGTGATCCTGCTGAAGTCTTTTTGATCCCATTTATTGTCTTTAGGGACTGCTAGCTGATTTAGCTCACTTTTGTCATCACCATCTAATTGTTTTTATGACAGTAAAAGTGTTGTGTATGTGTAAATATGTGTCGAAAAAAAATCCAGAATAATAGACTATAATCTGAATAGCATTAGAATAGATTTTGAATTGATTTAAAGGCTTTTATTAAACACCAAATATAACTATTTCATTGGTCCTTTTAAGTACTTACAAGGAAAAGATCTGCTCATTCCCTCTAATGAGACTGAGTGTCATATTTGCTTTAACAAAACAGTCCATGTGGTTTCAAAATTCTGAGGACTCCCTCCCCTTCCAAAGAATATACTGCTTGGATTTTGAATATTGGGTTTTGTTCCTGACTTGTGTCCAGCTGGGGAGGTCCCTATAATATGATTATGCCTTTTCTATTTTCCTGAGTGATTTTTGGGGTTGGGTTTTTTGATCGGTTTTGTTGAAGGTTTTTTTAATCTTGTTTTTTTTTTCTTTCAAGCCATTGCATAGCTAGCAGTATTGCTTTTTCAAGGGTGCCAAAACCAAGAGCCTGGGCCAGAAAAGATTATTTAGGGGAAAAGCAGGACTTAGAAACAGCTGAAAAGGTTAAAATTGTCATTTTTTACTTTCTGTCTTTTTAAAAAAAAAAATTTCTTTAGATCTTCTACAATATGTGTGGGTCACATTTTCCTGCAGTTCTCTAATATTAAGGAGGCTTAGAATTATGGTTTATGAATTTTAATGAAAGTTGAGATCCTTATGTAATCATTTGCTGAGGCTTTAATTAAATAACCAAATAGGAGAAGAACTGCATTTAGAGAGGCGAGGGCTGAAGATGCTAATTTTTAAATGGCTTTGTTCTACTTTAACATGGCTATCTCAGATATCTAGTGTAGACAGTCCTTTATAACATTCCTTACACCTTTGAAGGTGTTGTTGCATTAGTGAACATGAGTTTTAAAACCACAAGCCTAGAATCTTCATGGTGTTTGTAGCAAAATCCTGAAATTTAGAGCATAGGCCACCACCCTATATCTTTAAATGATGATGACCCCCTTTCTATCTGTGATTRGGGTTTTGGTATTGGGGTCTGTTCTATTGCTGCCTCCTCTTCCACTGACAGTCCTCACCCTCAGCTGGAATGGGGGAGGGTTTTCCCTAGAGACCTGTAAGGCAGTTATTAGGGTAGAATCAGCCAGTTGGTTTTAGTAAAGCCCGTGTTTTTGTGCATTCCTGAACATGCAAGATTTGTTCTTGTTGCTAAAAGCTGCTTTCATCTGTAAGTATTAAAACTGTCAGAGATGGGTTTCCAGGACAGTTTCAGATGAAATATAAAGTAGCTCCTTTTCTTCTGAGAGAGACTGCATGTATATGAGCTGTGTGGGAGTTTGATTTCAGTTTCATCCCTCCTTTTCTGCTGCTGGTACACTTAGCCKTAGTTGTCTGGTCAGTAAAAATAATAAATTTGATGCTCTGAGGCTGTTWATCATCGCTCTGGACCAAATTGATTCCAGAGAACTTTCAGAGGAGGTGGTGGGGTCTGGAGCAAACCCATCTGTTAGTGATAAACATAAATCCCCCAGCTTCTAAATGCGTTTTTATGTCCGTATCTCTGTTTGCATGCATGCACCAATTAAACAGTATATTATTTTCTTTTTCCATGACTTCAGCAGGTTGACTCACTCAAGTATTTATGCACACGCTCTGTTTTTCCGGAGTGTAGTTGGTTTGTTGTTTGGTTTGGGTTTTTTGTTGTTTGTGGGCTATTGTTTGGTTTTGGGTTTTGTTTTTGCTTTTAATTCTGTTTTCGTCTTTTGATTTCTATCCAGCTTGTGGAAATCCACCAGGTGACTTCCACCTAGGCCAATAGTTCAGACATACTTGCTTTCCTCCATTTCTGGTTATCATGCTGCAGCATTTACTGTTTGTCTCCATGAAAAGAAAATCAGGTTCAGAATTAATTGAGCAGAGTGGTGCTTGTTGAGCTAAAGGGTGTCACACTGGGGCAATGATCCCTTTGTAGGATGCTGGCCTGGAAGAGATTTTGTTACAACCTGTGGGTCATTTTTCTTTCTCTCWTAAAGCTTGAGGGCTTTTTGTGTGSTATCCTTTTCATTTTTCATTCCTTCACTCCTTTGTTACTAGGGACTACTATATGCCAAGAATATTCTAGCATGAGATGAGCGCAGTTTTTTTAGATTATGAGGGAGAAATATATTTGAAAGCCAAGTAAGATTTCATAAAAATGGGAGGAAAAGGTTGGCTTCATGGGTCATGTATTTGACTATAATGCTTGAAAACAGCCTCTCGGTTTCACCTGGTGACAGCCACAGTTCATGTCACTCAGCAGAACATGCTGGCACAGTGAGAGAGAACAGTGGTGTGGAAGTTGTTTTATACTGGGAATAGTGGATTTATCAGCAAAATACAAACATGGCTGATTCCACCAAGGCACCTTTGCAGAGAAATTAAATTGGGCAAGGGCTGTATAATTTGCTATGAGGAATTTCCTCATAAAATGGTGACAGAACAAGAAAGGGGTTGGTTCCAATGAATTTGTGACTGCTTCCCTGGTGACTTTGGCTTCTCCTCTGTAGGTGATGTTGGTAGCTGGATACTGGGAAATGGAGCACGGATGAGTTGTTACAGCCTTTGGACTCACTTTTCTCTATAGCATTAGCTGCTGCTAAARCATCCAGTCTGTGGAGCACCCCAGGACTGCCTGCACGTGGTGGAGAGGCAGGATTGGAGATGAGGAAGCAAAAGGCACCTGCAAGGGGAGGAGGAGGAGGAGTGGCGGAGCAGAGCATCCCTCCAGTAGAGAGTTGGCTGKGGGGCGGAAAACTCACTGTGAGGATGGGAAGAGCCAGGCAAGAGCAGGGATCAGGAGGAACAAACTGTGCCTGGAGGTGAATGAATGTTTAGAGGAATTGATTTAGATGTGAGGATTAGTGGTGATCACCCTGGCACACATTGGTCTGGTTTCCTGGGCCTGGCTGGACTGGGAGCATCCCTACACATGGGAACAGTAACTCCAAGCCTGACTTGTGACTGCACCCCTTCTTTTTGGTGGTAGTAATAAAGCATCTTTTCCCTGTTCTGTGAGCAATGGAGCATTCTGTGAGGGTCGGAGCATGAAAAACCTGGCAGTGGGATCTCATGCTGCAGTTGGGTTTGAAAGCAGTGTGTGCTCTGCCAGGTGTCTGTAAAGCCTGGAGAAYCACCGTGGCCATGGCCAGGCCTGTAACATTAATCCTTTTTTCTTAATTGTGAGGCTCACTTTTTGTGCTCATTCCACTGATAGGAACCTGTAGGTAAAGATATCCCTTATCACGCTGGGAATGGCAGGTGGTCAGACTCAAGCTAAATTAATTTTCCTTTAGCCAAGCAAATTAAGAAAGCAGGAGTTACTTCCTCCCAAGGCACAGGGGCTGAGGAGTAAAACTGAATAAGTTTTTTTGGTCCAGAGGAGCAGAAGCCACAGAGGAAGGACAGGCATGAGGGTTTTGACTCTTTGAAACATATAACCTTTGGTAGATGAGCTTTTCATAGTTTTTGCACACCAGTTGTTTAGTTTCATGAACTTCAAAGCTCTACTTCATGCAGTAATGGAGAACAAATGGGGAAACCCAGCACAGCACAGTGTTTCCACCAATAGTACATGGAAAATAGCAAATAATTGCAGTAATGMGGGGGCCAGCCACAAGGCTGTATCAGGTAAAAAAATGTGACATTTCTGATTTTTGATACCTATCTGCATGTCTGGTTTTTCTCAAGTTGTGGAGGTAGATTTTTGTAAGTAATAACTTTAAAAGAGGGGGCCCTTAGAAAAGGAGAGGATAAGTAGAACGGTTGAAGGAGAAGATAAAAATCTCACCATAGGAGATACATGTGGCTTTCCTCATTTTTCAAAGTAGTTTTAAACTCTTGTCCTGGGATGAGTGTTTTGAAAGCATGTTCTGTGATAAGTGTAGGTTGTAAATCTTGCCTACCTCTGAACTGGGAGAAGGCAWTTCCTTTGGGAAAGAATGTTGGGAAAAATGAGCAAGAAAATGTTCATGACTGTAACTCATTACATGTCACATTAACCCTCCTGTCTTTCATTCATATATTTTTATATTTGTATTAAGCAATGCTTGTGTGTGTGTAGGCGCAAACAATGCCCAGAAGAAATCCCTAAGTAGCTGTGAAAAAAAAATCCCCATAACTGGGTGGTAGAACAGATTTAAAGCTCTTGCTAATTATTATGGCTGATATGAAACATCCATTGCTGTTTAATCAAATGTCCCCTGGTTTTGGTAATCTCCTCATTGATATGTCAGCTGTCCTTTTTCCARATCAGTATTAAACATTTGGCTAAAGCTGAATTTCTGGCAGTGGGTTTTTTATTGACACGAGCAGTGTTGTGATGTGTTTTGGTTCTGAATGTGAAGSTACAATGTTATGTGGCTTCGTTACAAAGCTAAAATTGGTGTGAAATAAATCATAAAACTAAATCTGTGTATTTCTAAGAAAATGTGTAATAATAAAATATAAAARCATGAATGTTTCAATTAAAACTAATGGGTGCAATTTATCACTTACCTCTGMTTTTCTTTGTTTTTCAGCTCATGGGGCATTCTGAATGGGATCACAAACGAGGACCCAGAGGCTCACAGGTCAGTTGCTCAGTATTTTGTCTTTGATTTTGGCTTTTGCTACGTTTGAGGCATCCAAGCAAGTTTTCCATCTGAGATTGTCAGAGTTGTTAATTTTGTGAATATGTGCAGGGTTGGAGCAATGAAAAAAAAAAAAAGCATAAAACCCTGACAGCTTTCATTAATATAATTTTTGAGCTGTAATTCAAACAGATGATCCTGAGAGAGCTGAATCATCCAAGAGAAAATGTTTTTCAGTAGCAGAAAGATGKATTAAATGTATGGAGAAAGCATTTCTTACTCAGCTGTCTCCATCAGCAATTTCAAATAATGTGTGTATGCTTTGTTTGGTTTTTTGTTGTTTGTTTTTTTTTTAAACCTGACAAACTTGCAAAATTTGGAGGGTCCTCTCACCATGAATCTTTTCATTATTGACCAAGGTGTTAGAACTGTGTGGGGAGGTTCAGGAAAACCACATGTGGCCACTGGTTTGCTCCTGACCACTCATTGGAAGGAAATTATGCCAAGAGCATTAATGGTATCACAGTGATAGGTTTTAAAATTGTCTACAGAACTGCAGTTGCTGCAAATGAAACATTGCTGCCAATATTGATATCCAGGAATTTTTCTGCTTGGGTAAAATAATCTTTTCCATCAAGTGTTGAAAATACATAAATTTCATTTAGAGAGAAAAATTTCATTAGAGAGAAGAAAATACGCCTTAATTATTTCACTGTAGCTTTAGATTCTCCCTTTTACATGACTCTGAAAATTGTCTCGATAGGAATGCTATTAAACCTAATTTAAGTAGTTCCTTGAAAGGTTAGCAGAAATTAAGGTCCTGATTTTTGCATGTAATAAAAATACTAGAAAAAAGACCTGTTGTATCCTTTTGTGATTCAGTTGCATTATTGCCAGTTTGTCTTTTAAAGAATGCAGCTGTTGTAAAAAACAAGATCTTGCTGAAAAATTAGGATGAGTGATGTGTTAGTTATACTTAAACACCTTAMAACATAAAAGGAAAAAGAAAAGGTGAAACCACTCATTTGCCATAGGGTAAAACTAAAATCCACACATGAACTCATAACATTATTCTACAAAGACTCATTAAAAAACTCAGATTCAGTGAAGGTTTGTTTGTTTTTTGGTTTTTTTTTTAAGATCTGGTAGGTTTTCTATGGAATGTGCTGAAACATGAGGGGAAGCTACTACACTGCATGTCATACTGCTTAATGAAAACGTGGAAGGCACGTTCCTTTCCTGCACGTAGGAGTTAAATGCAAAGTGCTGTAGTTACAGGTGGGGATGGATGTCGAGTGAAATACAGCGAGGCCCATGGGAATTTCTGTTTGCAGGAGTTTGTCTCGTGATAAGCATCTGCAATTCAATAGAATGTAAATGGCTCAAGTGAAAAAGCTGTCTTTACAATATTTAACTTGCTCATGACTTCTAACCACGACCAACKTTGCACTCCCCTTTAACAGATTGCACACATATGTGTATGTATGTTGTAGGATTCCTTTTCTTTTAGAATAATTATACTATTAAGGCTGCTCTAATTAGATTGAATTATAGGTTGCCTGACAAAGAGAAGTGAGTTCTTGGCTACATACTTGTTGGGGGTTTTTTTTCCTTTCTTTTTTTCATCCCTGAAGACAGCACTGCCTGTTCTAAGTGCTTCATGCTGAGAATTTACTCTGTGGATTTGAAATGAAGCAGGAAGTGCAGAGTGAATTTCACTAGGTTTCATGCTTAATCTTTAAGATTAGTACAGGTTAGAAATAAGAATTTAGGCATGGAACTTCAAAACTGAGTTCCAAATTAAAGAAATTCCTAAATTTCTAGGAATATTTATTCCACCTAAAGAAATAYCTCTCTCTCAAATATATATATGTGCAGTCTGTAGTACCAAATCATGTGAGGGGAAAATATTCATACTCATTTATATTGTTGGCACATGCCACGAGAAAGTGTGACTAGCAGAATTCACCCTTGGAATATTATCTCTCTGCAGAAAAATATGCAAATTGTATTTTAATCRTTCTACTAGAACACAGTACTTGGTACTTCCAAGATCTTTCAGGTGGGGCCCACGGCACGCTTTGTGCACACGTTTTTACRAGGGCTTTTGCATGTGTGGGAGTAATTTGTTGCTCTGTCATCAAGACTTGTTTGGCTTGCTGGAGATGTAGGCGTAGCCCCAGAGTCAGTGGAATCGAGCAGTCGTTCCTCCAGCTTTGTAAGAGAACGATGCTGGAGAGAGAAGCACAGGTCCAGCATTTTTAATTCTCTTTAACTACAAAAGCTCTCAATTATATATCCGAGGTGCTGCGTTTTACCCCTCTAGTTCCTAAGCAACAGCTATTTTCAGATTGAGTGCGTCTGGTGTTGTCTACCTACTCCAGGCTTCTTTCTGCAAGGTAGCTTGTCACTGAAAGCCGGGCTGTTCGCTGCCTCAGCCTTTTGTTGTGGCACTGCAGGGACACAGATGCTTTAGGGAAACAGGAGAAGCTGGGGTGGAACTGGTCTCGACCTCACAGCTCACAAAAACTTGTGTGCATCGGCAAGTTCTGCCATCTACAATGAACAACAGGAGTCAGAAATAAGATTCTTGCCACTGGTTTGGGACAGAAGCCTTTTTCTCAAGTCTGGAATTGCCTCTAGAGCAAATTGAGAATCATGAGCCGGAAATCTCTGTACTTGCTGAAGCGTAGGTGGGAGTCGATTCCCGCTGCTGACCAGGTACTGTGCTCTGGGAATCTGTTGTGTCTCCGTCTGCCCTCTAAAGAAACTCACAGTGATTTAGTCGGGGTGTTGGGGTCCTCTGCATGCAGTGACAACCACCTCATCATTATTTGTCATTTCCAAGATCATTATTTGTCATTTCCAATGCTGCAAAATGTTGGTAAAGCTGATTTTGCAAGAGCATGTGCTAGTGAATGTGGAGGTGCCATGGCAGCCCACTAATGCAGCTGTATTTAACCAACAGARGCTCCCTGTCTCAAAAATGAGACATTTCTAAAGGTTTTAGGAGTATTTTAAACTGAGTGGCTAAGGMAAATTGTAGTCTACTGTTGATGGGTTCCTCAGTGCATGTTTCAGTTGCATTTCATATCTTACCAGTGTATAGAATCACTGAGGCATTGGCAGAACCTCAGCATTTTCAGAGTCATCTTGGTTGATGTGTCATTTCAAACATGTTAACCAAGATGAGAGTAATGCAGATGTAAGCTTCTGCTGGGAAAAAGCAACTATTGTCACCAGAAGTAGGACTAAGATGGGATGGATGAGAGCACAGTGTATTTCCTACATCTTGCTCCAGGCACTCCAAGATTCCCTGATTATTTTTTTTTTTCAATATCTTCCCTGGGTTGTAAAGACAATTAAAAAAATAATTACAGAAATAATAGTGGTGAGCTAACAGCTCCACTCTCTTCTCAATCATAATCCCATMTCAGTTTTCCATTTATAAAGCAGTTGACCACAAAGAGTACTCTTTATCAGTGGAAAAAGGGCAATTATTTGACAGAAAGAAGGATGGACAACAGAAATACCTCCCAGTTTTTGAGAAAGATCCTCCTGTATATTTTAATTAAGAAGGAGAAGGGCAGGGCAGATTACATACTTACATACACTGTTTTATAGGGTTGTCAATTTTAAAGATAAATCATACCACTTGGAACCTGTAGTGATCTCAGGCATATTACTTGTAAAAAAAACAACTCATGCTGCCACATTATTATTCACAATAAAATAGTAAGGCATTGTTGATTAATACAATTTTATTTTATTGAAAGGAATTGAATTGATCCAGATCAGTCTGGCATTCTGAACTCTCCTGGAAAAAAGGGTAAATAAAAGCTCTGTTAGGAAGTGAGTAATTTTCCATCTCGTTTCTGTTACGAAGATGTTGAGACAGTAATGTTATTTCAAATAAAGCTGTATTTCAGCCTCACTTTTCCAGCATTTCCACTGAATTGCTCTAACCCTAGTGTTGCATTGCATCATACATCATATTGTAATACAGTAACTGGGAAAAGTAAATATTCCTCACCTAGGTGTGAGGTGTGCGTGACTGCACTGAGCTGCATTTCAGTTCCATCATCAGTCTCTCAACCCCTCTGGAGGGTTTTACAAGAGGAAAGGAAACTTCCCTGACCCATACACCCCTTTGGGAGAGTGAGAATTCAGTAAGTGATGCACGTAAATCAGTTAACTTGAGCATAGTGTGAGTCTGTAAAGACTGACTGAAGGAAAATGCAGTTATAGTGCAAAATGACAACCCCGAAGAGGCGACTTCCTGAGTGTTTTAGGCTGATCCTGTTGACATGTTATTGTATAAAAATAATACCTCTGCCTTTTGGTGCAAATTCATTCTTTAGCCCTCACAGGGATAGAGTAGCTTACTGTGTTCCAAGCTGACCTTAATAAAATGGTTTTATATTATGATAGATAAGGAGTAACATTGTAGGTTATTTCTCTATTCAGAGTAGATAAAAGATATTTGTGTTAACAAATGACAAAACCCTTCTGAATGGGCTTATTGTATTGCCACCTAAAATAGAAACAAAAACCAACCAAAAAGCTAAAGGAAGGAAATAAAATCAAACTTTCAAAGTGGGATTTTGGCTTGATCTTGCTTCTAGTGTAAAATAATACGGCAGGTCGTACTTTTATGAATGTGGGAGCTGTTAAGTCCTCAGTAGGACTTAAGAAGTCTGATACTCTATTTGAACATACTTTCTGTTTTTTAAAGTTCTTTAGTGATTTTTATTCCTCATCTTGCATACTCTTAATGAAATCAAATGACACTCAGAACTGTGTAGGCAAGGGTGAGCAACCTGAGAAGCAGTGGTGGAGAAGAAACAGGAGTAGTTATGATGTCTATAAACAATATAATTGAGGTTGTTGGTTTGGGGTTTTTTTTTGGTTTTTTTGGAGCTAGTTTGTTATATAACTTTATTTTTGATCTTTTGAGCATTGTTTACGCTCACATCACAGAGGTCTCCATGGTTTCCAGGGYCTGGTATGACAAAGGAATTTTCTGCTCATTGTTTTGTGTTTTATGTGCGTGAAAGAAGGAGGAAAGTAGATTTAAATGTGTACCCTGAAGTGGATAAAAATTTAGTTTTGGTTGATGAAAAATTTCTGATCCACCTGTACATTTTTATATGTGGAGGATATATCTTTATCCTGGTGGTGTTTTRCATGGGTAAATTTAAGCTAAATAGTGATGAATTAATATTATATATTGGTCTCTATTAAACTAACTGTAATATCTCTTAGCTCTCGAATCTTGAGTGGCTTTGCCAATAATTTCAGAAGGAATTACCTTTACATAGCCAAGGAAAGAATTTGTGAATGCTTTTCTTTCTTGTCCATCCAGCTGTTGATTGCTTGAAAGCCTCTCTGAAGTTTCAGTACAGGTTTGGGGGGAAATTCTCCATTAGTTTTATTTGGTGTGCGTGCCTGAGGATCTAGTTTCTTGGACTCATCCTAATTTTTTATTCCTGAGAACCGCAACAGAGAATGCTTTGACTGAATGGTTATGGACTTAAAATGTTGAGGTAACAAGATGACCCAGAGGTGTTAAATATTTGCTGTAATGTTGTTGTTTTTTTCCCCTCTACCTGAAATTCCCTGTAGATTTAATGAGCTGTAGCCTTTGAGCATAAGCTGGTTTTGATACTGGTCCTAAGGCAGGAAAAATCTTCACACATTATCCAGTGATGGCAAGTTTTAATTGTTTCATGGATGAATGTGAATTTAAAATCAGGAGCTGGATTTCTACAAYAATGTAAGAACCACATAACCAATAGCTGCTATGGGGATTTATACAGGAATGRCTGCAGATTGTGAAAGGAATGTCCAATGCAGTTAAATAAAAGCAATAATATTTCTTTAGGAAGGAGTGTGTGCTTACAGCAGTGCAAGCAAGGGTAATGCTTTCTGTCCCATGAAGCCAGCAGTTTGGATTGGGATGRATTAGGATAAAGCCCATGGAGTGGTGCTTCCCTTACCTGGCAGTGATTTACAGCACAGCTGTGCCTAGGGCAGTTTGCATGCACAGTGCAATAYCCTGTTCCTTACCACTGATRTGGTAGATGGGACAAAATTCCATARTCTACAGCCCACAGAAGGTGCTAAGCAGCAAATAAACTCATCCTGATGGAGTCATAACTGGGAAATTACAAACCAAGGGATTTTGTGAGAGAGAGCCTGGGATAACATTACATCATGCAGCCACCATATTCACTGTGGGTTCATGGACAAAGCAGAGTCCTGTAGGGACACGTCACTACAGTGATCCTTGTATCTAACCCAATCCATTTTGCTTTACCTGAAAACAGTTTACACAAAAAAAAMCCCAAATATTTCCTGTTAGGAATGTTTTGTGGGTTTCCACAGTTATTCATTGTTAATAAAACCTCACATTATCCTTTCATTCAGCAGACAAGCTTTCAAAGCTTTAGTGGCAGAGCAGAGATTTGCAGAGTTTGGGATGTTATGAGAAAGAGGCCTCATGGGAGGGTTGTGGGTTGGTTGGAATATGGAGCTGGGGCTGGGGGAGGAGAGTTGCTTTTGCACAGAAGSAAAAGTGCAGAAAGCTGAGTCTGGGATTAAGAAATTATCTAGGAAATACTTCCTTGCTTTCTAATGCAGCAAAGAAGCGATGCAGAGCAGAAAGCTATCTCAGAGGAATGATCTGCCTCAGATCTGGCCTTGCTTCTCTCAGAATGTGGAGTTGAGCCACAGGCAGTAGCTGGGACTGTGGGAGCATTTCTGTTTGTCCTGCAGGCTCTCTACCCTGCTGCTCTGAGGTAAAACAGGATCTGTCATTCTGGCAGTTGTGCCACGGATGATGTGGGTAAACTTCCTTCAACCTTCCACATCCATCACTTGTAGGATGGAGAGAAAACTTTTCAACAGTGGCAGCCACCCTGTGAATCCCCTTTGCTCTCCAGTTCTCTATCCCAAAATGGCTGGCAGTGGGACAGGAGTGGATTGGAAGCTCAATAATTACACTCASTCTCCCACAGCACTACATAACTAAGCAGGAGCCCAACACAAATTTTCAGAAATGTTGCCATTCTTCTTCAAAACCTTTCTCCACCATTAATCCTCCCAGGTTCATAGTGCAAGTCCTGGTGCTAGTCAGACAGTCCCTTTGTGTGAGAGAGAAGCCTGCTGACAGTATTCAAGTTGTATTTTACTTTGTTAAGTGAGTTCCAGTTCAGGGAGGTTGCAATTTGTAGGATCATAGCCATGCTGCAGATCAGTGCAGTTTGGAAAAGGAATAAGCCCTGAAATGCAAAGATGAGTATGAAATCCTATCCTGGTGAAATGACTCCTTGAAGAAGCAGCCTGGTAAGAGTTTAAGCAGTTGTGCATGATGCCATTTGTCTCAGTATTTGGAAAAACAGAGATAGTGGCAGAATTTGATAAATTGTCTTCCCCCCCAGCTTTGCCTTAGAGTGGAGAGTGCACACCACTGGTGTGGKGCAAATATAGATTGACTGTGACTATTTAATTGAGAAGATGGGATTGTGATCTGTCATTTGGAGCACAGGAAGATCTTTTTCCATCTGGGGTGATCAGACTCCTGGAACACCCCTTAATCTCCCTGCATTTCCCTCTCATCACAAGAATATCTTTCTGGCAGTTTTCATAATTTAATTTTCAGCAGTTTTCATAATTTTGGTAATTTATTTGTTTGTTTTCAGAACCCTGGTTTTTATACAGTGTAAGTTTCTGACTACAGCTTATATTTCTCAGTGTCCTCTTTATAAAATTGGAGTCTTGGGGTCTTCAGGATAAGASATTTTGTTCATGTGCTTTATTTGGGTGGTAGATTTTTTTTTGTTTTGKTTTTTGGGGGGCTTGGGGTTATTTTGCTTGTTTTGGGCTTGTGGGGGTTTTATTGGTTTGCTTAGGGCTTTTTTTGTTGTTTTCAGTATTCTAGTTGCGAACTTAGAAAAAATGCTTAGAGCAACAGTTATATTTGTTGGATTTAAGGGAATTTGAAATTTATTGGCATCTGATGGTTAAAGTTGCTGGCTACCTTTAAGACCCATAAACTTACAGACTTTCAGAGAGTTTAGTCCCCTGAAATTCAAGCCCTCTGCTTTAGCACAAGCTAGAATTCTCTGTAATTTTTCAGACTGCAAATTCTCCAAATTGCCAAAATACGGGCATCCATATGCCAGTCTCTGAAACAAAAACTGCAGTGAGAATGTTCTGGGGCCAGAGTGGTGCACCTCAGGAGAGGTTAGTAGTTGATAATGAGTAAACCAGTGTCCATTTGTCTCCTGGAAATGGCTATGCTGGATCAAATTTTCCAAATGCAAGCTAACTGTTGCACAGGGAAATGTCAGTGCAAAAGTTCACAGATTTGAAAAAGCATTAAGCACCTGAAAACGGGTTCTCAGGAAGGAGGCAATGACCAACATAATAATATGGTCYGATAAGTCAGATTAAAATTATTTTGCACTGGGGCTTCTTTGATGATGGAGGAYTACATTTTTGCTCCTGACTACTATGAAAAGCTGGGAGTTGTGCCATAAGCTGTTCTTTTAATTTCCAATAACACCTTAAATTTCATTTACTGTGTATGTGGTTTCAGGTGTTTGTCACCTTCCCAAGCACATTTTTTTAATGCAATTTTTGAAAAATTTTAGGTTCCTGTATCCAGAGATCAACCCAATTATGGAATGAATGTGATTAATGTGCTTAATGAGCAGGGCTTATTCCTCAGTCAGTGTGCTTCCAATGGTATGTTAATAGTAGCATTGCTGGGGGTTGTGGACTGCCCTAACCCTCCTTGAAGAGATTCCATTGTTTTTGGAAGATGACTTCGTTAACGAGTACAAAATGAACTGGCTGATTTCACTCTACAATGGAAACTTCATTTTAAAAGCATTTTTATTAATACTGTCTTGTTTTGGTTTTTCCCCCCAGTGTTTTGTGTTCATACTGGGGAAGATAAGTATGCTGTGACTGCTGCTCTCTGGGATARTTTTAAAGAATAAATAAGTGAAAGTATTTCCGATTGTTCCTTCCTTACAAAAGCACATGTTGAATTCTCTAGTAGCTCATTTTATGGGTTTCCCAGTGGAAAAGCTCATATCTGATCAGCTCTGCTCTCAACAGCAAATGTTCTTTTTCTTGACTTCAGTAGTAAGCTATAATTTTGTTCTRTGTCTGATGGATCAATGCTTGAAATTTCAAAATGAGTTATTGGAGCAGCCTCCTGAGATTCTTGAATAAGCTGGAGTTGGAGTAAATCTTAAAATAAAGTCACAAAAAAGAAAATTTCATGTCAGGTTGGATTTTAGAGATCAAAGTTTCATTGTTAATTGCTCTGCACTGCTCCATTTTCAATACCCGAGTAGCCTTGAATGTTACAAGAGCAGTGCGAATTCTTACAGTCCATAAATGAAGCCTGGAGATTATAAGGTCTTAAATGTGGAGTTCATAATTATTAAGTTGCTGGTCTTTATGCAGGACTAAAAAAGATACTTGTAATGGTGAATAGACAAGCCCTTAGAGGAGAGATAGGGACATCAATTACTCAGCTTCAAAAAAAGTGGGAAAACCCCAAACATTTAGTATGAAAAAGGTATCTTTTTATTAATAACCTGGATAGAGTGCACCCTTAGGAAATTCGCAGATGATGCAGAACCAGGGRTGGTGGTGCTGCTGTTCAGAGGGACAGGCTGGAATCTTACTGRGCTCAACACAACGGGATAAAACCTCCCACACCTGAGGAGAAAAAACTGCAGGCACCAGTACAGACAAGGGGCTGACTGGCTGGGGAACAGCTTGGCACAAAAAGACCTTGGGGGTCCTGGCAGAGCCCAAGCTGAATGTGAGCCGGGACCGTGTCTTTATGGCAAAGAGAGCCAACAGCTCCATCCTGGACTGCACTGGGCATTGCCAGCAGGTCGAGGGAGGTGACCCTTTGATGCAGTTCAGCACTGGTAAGACACATCTGGAGGGGCTGGAACAGGTGTGTGCTCTGCAGAGCAGGGGAGACACAAAAACTGGAGTGTGTCCAAAAAGGGGCCACAAAAGTGATTGAGGGAGTGGAGCATCTGTCACACGAGGAGAGGCTGAGAAAGCTGGGGCTGCTCAGCCTTCAAAAGAGAAGTCTCCAKAGGATCTTATCAATGTTCWTAAATACCTGATGTGAGAGTGAAGGAGATGGAGCCAGAMTATTCTCAGGGGTGCCACTGGACAAGAGGCAATGGGTACAAACTAAAATACAGAAATTCCTGTTTAAAAATTAGAAGGAACTTGTTTACTCTGACAGTGACTGAGCACCAAAATGGGTTACCTGGAGAGGTTATGAAACCTTCATCCTTGAAGATACCCTTTGTTTTCCCCCTACATCTCCCCCCACAAACACACAAAATTCGTGAGGAGGGAAAAAAAGCTGTAGATGGAAAAGGGGAACCAGGAAAAAATCTTTCCAGTGCTGGAGCTATATTAACAACCAGCTACCAAGGTAGTGATTTAAAACATGTAATCACTCCTCAGACTACTGGGATAGTATTTTGGTAGAGACCCAGATAACCTTTCTTTCTGTGTCSAGTAACTTTGCTTCTTAAGCACAAGAGCTCACTTTTCTAAAAATGAGGAAAATATCCTTGTTAATACTCTCTATTATTTTTCTGGTTTCTGAGAAAAAAAAAGAGATTTTCTGTCATGTGCACTTTGGAAAGTTCACATGCTGTTCTCACGTATGTGCCCTCAGTTTCAGAGCAAACCCCAGCATTTTCAGTTTTCACATCAGGGTAGGGGGAACTGAATCTTCAAAGTTAGGTGATGGATATGATAGAAATGTGGAATGGCAATAAGCTTTTGTGTCATATTATCATGGACCAATTTTTATGGGTGTCTAAAAATAAGAACTCTGTGCATATTGAGATTGTGTTTTAGGACTCCTGGAGGGTTTTATGTGCTTGCTTCTTTTAAATTAACAGTTGGAGTTGAGTGAACAATCTGCAAATAATTATTTTAGATTAAGTTCCTCATTAAAATGCAGAATAGAATGGGGGCTTTGCTGACAAGAGAAGCTGCAGTRCTGCTTTCTATTCCTTACAACTCTGTGGGATGTGAAAGTGATGAATAGTGAAGTCAATGATTAGGATCTTCAAGGATCAACATTGCCTTTGAGACAGTTCTGTYTCAGAAYGGCGATTTTGCTGGGATTATGATGTGGCTGCGTTTTCATCACAGAAACAGCCCCTGGATAAAATCACACTGTGGATTTTGACTCATTTCCATCCAGATAGGAGTTGTTAAAATGCATGATTGTACGTGGGGTTCCTGTGTGTAGCTGCCACTTCTGCCTTACAGATGTCAGGTTTGGTTTTTGAGCTGCTGCTGATTGCAGCATCGATGATGGATGCTGCTTGGTGCTGGTGGCAGAGCAGCACAAGGCACAGTGTGTCTCGCATTTTCTGGAGTAAATCTCTTAATCTCTTGATGTGAGGTATCCCTTTGGCTTTGGACTGCATAGACAGTGCATTCTTTCAAGATTCTGATGCTCTTTCTACGCTTCCCAACACCGAGACTTWAAGTTGGGAAGAAGAAACTGGAAAAGTTATGCAACTGGGCACTGGATTCCTGAGATGCTCGAGGTCCCGGGGATGTGCTATTTTTGTTGCTGAAGGCATTTGAAAAAATGTACTTCCAACATTTTGTTTTGGAATTATTGCTGGAGTTCTGAAGTCCAGGAATTTTTAGCAAGTCCTCACCATAGGAGCAGAAAGAAACAAATCCAAGATATTTTAATATGGCACACATAGTTCTGCTGTTGCCAAAGGGAAGTGCTCGACTTAAATGTCAAGACAATGTTAGCAACAACTGACCCCAGAGAAATGAGCTGGGGATCCCAGTCTRGCTTCTAATGGTAGAGTGTCTTTCACTGAAAATTCTACCTCAGTTTTTCAGGGTGTGGGAGGTGTTTATGGATGTGGAAGCTGCACTCTTCTTGTTTCTTCAAGTCAGGTTTYTTGGAGTCCTTGCAGCAGAGTAGATGAACCTTCCCTGGTCAGTATCTCTTGTGTGTGCTCCAGAAGRAGCCACTTGAGGTGGCAGTCACACAAAGGCACAGAACAATTTCTGAGTCAGCCTTTTCTTCTGGTAGTGTTTCAAAGTGTGCCTCCTATTTATCTTTAATTAGAAATTGCTGTCTCTTGCTATCACTACCTTTATTAGGGTCATAATTAGGCACTGCTATTTTACCTGATGTGGTTCTTCCCATCATCTCACTTCATCTCATCTGCAGGAGTGTTGTCTGTTTTCTCTCACTTGCCTGATCACAAGTATGAAGCCAACTACTTAGAATCTGTCACATTCATATTCCCTGCCATGTTGGAATAACATGTGGCCATTACCATGAAATATTAATTTACCTGAGATTTATCTGTAAATTTCTCACAGTGCCATAATATTTTCCGTGCATGTTGATCATAGGTCTGGCTTAGTTGCAATTTTTTTGGCTCAGTAACATGACTGTTATTTTTCCAGATATTACTGCAGAATGTCCATCTTGACTGCTTATTCCATTTCAGCTGTAATGGCTGCCTAGTCCTTTATGGACACTGCTGTGTACTCTGTCCAGACTGGCWTCCAGACATGTTTTCAGCTGACCAGGCTGCATGTCAGTGTTTAGAAACTTATCTCCATCTCCACATTTGATAATATATTTCTTCTGTATTAGGGACTTGTGTCTCCTTCTTTAAATTTTTCCTTCCTGACTTCTAATTTTTCAGTCATCAGAACCCAAGTATAGAGACCTTCCTTCCTCTCAATTCCCTCACAGATTCCTTTCAGGCCTCTTTTCTGTCATCTGGCTCTGTGTAGACCCTCAAATCCAAGCAAAGTTGTCTCAGCCTTGCCAACCTTTTGTTTTCCTTTTGCAGCATTTCTGATATGGAACTTTATCCATCCACAAAATGAGGTCCGGGTTCTCAGTATTAAACCGTAATCCCTGCAACATCCATTGCTTTGATATTTTAAGAAAATGCCTTTTTCAGTTCAGGGAAAAAACCTTCAGATTTTTTCATTATTCATGTCCATCTGTTAGTACTTTTAACAATTTAATCTGCTCTCATCAGAGCTTATATATATCTTTCAATTTTTATCCTGTTTCTAAACTCACCACCTTCAGTGTGTCATTTGACAGGATCATCACCTAATGATTCTCTCTAAATCAGGAAAATAAAAGATGAGTGTCTGAAACTTCTTTATAACTTCATTTTATTTCTGATGAGCTTTAGTATTTGTGGTGGGTTTGGTTTTGTTGGTTTTTTGTTGTTTGATTGCTTTTTTAAATTTTTTTTTCTTTCTTTTGTTGCCATTACATTTTATAAGCCAAAAATCCTGTGGCCTTTTTGCATGAAATTCTCTGGTCTTACTTGAGACTAATGATAATTTAAAAACTTAAAATTTGCCCTCATAGTACTATAACTTTTTTACTATTGTTTTTAAATCAGGTTACAGAAAATGCAGTATTTATATTTGATTTTCTGAGCAAGGACATTTCCTGTGCTGCCTTCTACTAGCAAGAGAGCACTATGTAATCCTTTCATAAACATAACCTAAGCTTTATCTTACTGTTACTTACCTTTTTTTTTTTCCCCCCCAAACTCACCGCTAGTGGTAAGGAGAAGTCTCGTAATTTCCTGCTAATATTTATGTCCATCCTTTTGTAACAGTCCAGCATTATCCTGTAGCATAAACAAGTTTGCTCTATAGGGTATTTTAAAGAGCAGTCATACCCTCTCTCAGCCATCAGTCTGCCACATTAGATAGGGGCTGTTTTTTTCTASTTTGCCTGTAGGTTATCCTCTTCCTTCATCTAAAATCTGCATTTATTGCAGTTTTGTAGAATTCAACTTTCTGCCTAAACTGAATATAAATTATAGTCTGTCTAGGTATCTGATTAAAGGAAAGACAATAAATCAAGCTTAAAACTTACTTTAATCCTCTTGTGGAGTAGGAGCCATCTAGATTTGTAGAACACACAAATCCATCAGGTTGGAAAAGACCTCTGAGTTCATCAAACCCAGCTGTTAACCTGACACTGCTCATTCCAAACCCCCACATTCCCACACACAGGGCTACCCTACCACCAGTCCTTCTTTGYCTGCCMTTCCAAGGAGTTTTCCTGCTGCACTGCAGCTTCCAGCTCCTCCTGTTCACTGTCTCAAGCCCCCGAAGTCTCTCTTGATTGCCTTCAGCCTTCTTGTTCCAGCTTCATCCCTGCCTGTCTGCAAGAATACAGACAGATAAGGATCTAAGGGCAAGAAGCTTTCTCTTCACATCATCAACCTGAACACCAGGGAGGCAGCAGACTTCCCTAAAAAGTGGGTCTGCTCTGCATAGTGGACATTCTCTTCCCCTCTTCTATGACAGTAACACGTCTTTCCCTCTTTATGGAAGCAATTTTGATAAAGGGCATGGGCTATGCTGACCTTGGTGATGCCTCCAAGCTGGACAAGCCATCACTCCAGTTGCACCTGGATTAATGCCTGCTATTTTGGTCATTAATTGATCAGTGAACATGATCCTCATCATCTGAAATGGTCAATTTTTGAATCTGAGCTGGTTCTTGTTGCTAGTCTCCAGAGTTTAGCTTCTAAACTGAATTTTGTCCATTTCTGAAGGCTGATCTGGCTTTGGAGAAACTCAAAAACTGWTCCCTGCACACTGACATATCTTTCTAGTGGATTCCCTAGAATTTTGTCACTAATTTCCTCAGTGGAAGCAGTAGGCAGACTAACATCTGATGTAGGTAACTGAAACACCACAGCTGTGGAAAAGCAGCGTGTGGAATGGCTGGGGAAGAGGGTGAGGGGACTCTGACTCTGAGCCTGTCTCTGCTGTCTGGAGAGCTACAGTGATGGAAGTGCATGTCAGTCAGCTGCAAGAGGTGAAATTCTTGAGRGACTAATAATAGAAATGTGCAGTCTGGGCTGGCAGGTTAACCTGCTGTGTGTGGTGTGTCCAATGGGCAAAATGCAAGGCAGAGATTGAGCAAAATCCATTTAGTGAATAATTTGTATCATGTATGGATGGTGAAAAACTATAGCATTCTTGAAAATTGTAGAGCTAGAATTCTTAAATTAAGCTATGTATATATATATATATACTCTCTATACATGTCCTGTATAGAATATATATAATGATGATACATATGTATAACTAGCAAATAGAAAAGGGGAATAAAGGTAGCAAAACTGCAAAAGACAGAGGTATTGTGCTTACTATATTTGTGTTTTATGATTTAATTTAGRAGAAAAARGGAGGAGAAAAAATTCCAGTTTTAYAGAACAAGAACTGAGCTTTCATGACCTTTTTCCCTCGTGAAGTTGTATTTAATTTAGCTGTTTGGAAAAGTAGTTGAAGAAAAAGACAGGAGGAATATTCCATCTTGCACAAACATGGACAGAAAACAGAAACCTGCTCCAGGCAAATAGTCTCAGGAGATGGAGTAAATTGCCTGTCATCCATCTCTCTTTCCTGGATTACTTGATGTATTGGAGCAGTTTGAGAGGATTCTACTGCTTAAATGCAATCAATAATTTGCTTTTATTGCTTTATTTTCCTTATAACAACTTTGAGGTCATTGTTGTAGTCAGGAGCTTACCCCAATGCTTTGCTCTGTTCTTTTCACTATCTGGTGTTTAAAGGGAGGGCAAGTAACACTTTCAAGTCTCAGCTGAATGGCAGAATTGATGACTGAAGTTCAGTAAYTGCAGTGCCTTGTAACACAAAGCAGACTGAACCTGCATTAGGAAGCGTTTCCCATCCAGCTGTGATCGCTGATCAGGGAGCTGGTGATGTCGGACACTGAGTCCTCCTTTTGGCAAACATTCTCCAAGGCATTTCTGGCAGAGGCTCAGCAAGAGACTGACACCATTTGAGGCTTCTGATGTAGAATGACTTAGGATTGTGACAGCCCATAACAAACACTTTCAGTTTCTAGGAAAGGGATGGAATCTCATATCCTTTCTCAGGTTCAAAGGATATCACATACTGTGGGACAAATCCTGCAGTTGGGTGTAGCTTTTTTTTTYTTCCTGCTCTTCTGTCAAGATGTAGTTTCTTCAGATTTGCATTTTTTTCGGAGTAATGTTTAAATAATATATTTTTCATAGGTATATGGACAGACTGTATATGTAGGCATGTGGGAGGGAGGTGGGTGTCTGCTGGGTTTAAAAAGCCATCTTATGTAATGCAAAAAAATTTTAAAACATGAGGAAATGTGTCATRTCTTTGTTACAAAAGTTTTATCTGTTGTTATTTGGACCTGACTCGTTGGACAAACGTGCTCTGGAGAGCAAACCAGAGGTTTGGTGCATGTGCTGGGCTGTTTTGTTCCATGACTGGCCTTGGAGAAAGCAGAAGCAACATCATGTAAGAGCCTGTTTTTTCAGCTCTGGAAATTACTTCCTGACCATGAAACTCGTCTGTACTGTTGGATTTTGAAACCAGTTCTTTTTTTCTTGTGCTCTCTCCCTGATAATTGATTTTGTGAAGAAGTGCATGCAGGTCTRCGGCTCCAGGTCTCCTGGCTCTTCAGCGAGCCACAGGACTTCCTTCCAAGTTTGAGGAGTCTTCGGAGGARGAATGATTCCTTGGATTTTTTGCTTTAAATGATTCATTTTCTGTTGATAGAATAATTTTATTACCTTTTWWAARAAAGARAGAACTTAGGAAAAATCCTAAGAAAGAKCTGCTGCTCCCTTTTGGAGCACCAAGTACTGATGAAGGAGATCAGCTAGGCAGCATTCCTAATGTAAATGCCATCATTTAGGTCTCAATGGCTTGCAATTACTGCTTAAATGGGTTGCTCTAAAGGCAGAAAATCTAATTAAACCTAATCAGTCAGTAATTTATGTTCCACATCCTATATGCACCTAATTCCCGAATCCCTATCRCTACTGTAAATCCACAAAGAGCTGGACAACAAGGGTGGGCTGACCAGGCTGGGGAACCACTGACTTCGTGTTCCTTTTTTCCTTCTGAGGTCATACCAAGCATCACCCCTCATGAAAACCGACCCATGGAAAGAGGTTTTGCCAGAGTCAAAACACTTTTGGCTTTTATTTTGCTGTCAGCCTTGGCTGACAGTGGCCAAGAAGTTTCAAATATTTAGGAGAAGGTGTCTGARGGATGGACAGGAAGAGGAGTACCACATTATTAACTTTATTTTGGTAAAATACTGCCAATGCATAAACAGGGAAGGTGATAKGCCAGACATTTTGTATCTCTTAGACTGGTATTTCCAGCCAAGAATACTTAGCTGACATCAGAGCCGATTTGGGTAATTTTTTTTGCTGTTGTCTGTTGCAGTTTGACACATATGGGAGCATACAATACTTCCAAGAGCGCTCATTAATTGTGGATAARCACGTATTTGTAATTATTGTCTTAATTACTTCCCTGATTGAATATAAAATGAATAACATRCATGAATGTAAAATGAATAACAGACATGGTAGCATTCATGTAAATTACATGAATTAAAGAACAGGATCATAGGTTTTTGGGAAGAAGTTTTGAGCTTCCCAGCAGGATGACCAAAACAATAGATTTCTTTTCTTTGATACAGATACATCATTACTTGCTGCTACAGTAGGCACAAATTTCCTTTGACATTCCCACTGAAATTAGATCACTTTCCGTCCCTCTGTTTTCTGATAAAATTAATAAAATTACATTACATAAAAAAGAACAAAAGCAATATGTGACCACAGCAAAGAGGCAAAACAGATTTCAAAGCCAGTAACRTCTTTTGTGCTGCTTAAATGCTGCTGGACTCCATGGGAGCCYTGTATTGGATATAGTCTAAGTTTTCCTATCTAAATTGTTTTATTAGACATATGAGCAAAATATTTTTAAACCGTTTTCAAAGAGAACTTGTGATCTGATAGAGGTTCTGAATTCTTAGACATGCACTGTTGTGGGGTGTGTTGGTTTTTGGGGGAAGGCGCRAGAGGACATTGGAAAGGTTTCCTGAACAGAATAGATGTGTTACAGAAAAATCTATTCCTCTGCCTCAGTTTTAACCTCCTCCACTGCTGATTTGCTTAGCCCACAAATGATGGTGACTAGTCACTACTTGAGCTTTGGGGTGTGKGTTTATGGGAGTTTAGGTTATGAAGTTTTGGGGTTTTTTTTTTATTAAAGAACTCCAAACAGTGTAAAGTTTTACAGTGAATGCAACTAAAGAATACAGACAGAGAGTGCAAAACACATGTCTGAATTTAGCTGACACACTCACTATTTTATGATTTAAGGGTTCTTCCAGTGTGGCATTGTTGTTTCCTTCCTAACTTACCAAACTCAACCTGTTTTGGGAAGTTTTGACTTTGACAGTGCACTTGTGTAGACAACTTTGGTGTTGGGCACAGTTCAGCCTGTACTGAATCCGACCAATATCCTCAATAACATTTCCAATTTCTCAGCTCACCTGGCCTGTCTGCTTCCAGCAATGAAGAGATCTTCCCTGGTTAGCTTTGGTGTCTCTGTAGTTCCCTACACCACTCCAGAAGCATCACTGCTAAGCCACTCAGCATCTGTTTCATGCCAAGTGTCAGTGGACTTGACAATCTGTATCTGCTTAGTTACTTACTTGCCTTTTGTGTTTTCATTTTTTCCCCTTCACCTATGAGACAGTTGGAAAAGGATTGGTAGCATACATGAGAAACACGTGGGGTGTAGTGGAT
Organism: Malurus melanocephalus; assembly: GCF_030028575.1. Lineage (NCBI taxonomy): Eukaryota > Metazoa > Chordata > Aves > Passeriformes > Maluridae > Malurus > Malurus melanocephalus. The sequence goes on from NW_026623344.1 coordinate 613,185, forward strand.
ATCATTCTTAGAAGATAGAGCACATTTTGCCTCAAAAGCAAACGAAAAACCCATCCCAACACAGCTATGTGGAAACTCCACATCCCTAAACATCCTGTGCAGAAAAGTGCTCGGGGCAGATTGCTTCTCTGCTCTGCTGTGGTGTCAGCTACTGCCTCAGCACCGCCCAAACACACAGCTCACTCACAGGAGTGATGATCCCCTGAAAACTGCTCCTGGCCCARCTCTGCCTTTTCCTTCTGCTTTCTCCTGCATGGATACAAAAAGTCTTCAGAATGAGTGAAGCAGATTTAATCCTACCCATAAACTATTACCARCAGTGCCTCCGCAGCCAGCTGCAGGGTGTTTATCACGGATGAAGCTGTGGGAGCAGAAAGAAAGCTGCCTTTGATTTACCAGTCTCAGATGACGTAGCAAAGATGTCAGGAAAATCATTTAAAGATCTGCTAACTGACCAGAGGTRCTGAGTTTTTTAGCAAACCAGGAGTGGATGATGTTGTTTTGGCAYTGCTCCTTTTCCCGTGGTAGATGTGTTGTAACCCTTTTTGGAAAGTGTCTGTGTTTTGCATGTCAATGTGCTAATCGAGTTTTAGGTAAACGGAGACACAAAAGCCTTAGTCATTGCTTCAGTACTTCTCTCAAAAAGCTCAGTTCCAGCTGCACGCACAAACACTTTGCTTGTGCATAAATCCCCTTTCTGCAACAGAATTTGTGAAGCACATAATCATTTTCTTTGGGATACTTGTTTGGATTTTTTTTTTCTGCATTATTTCAGAGGGGGAGAAGTGCCAAAGAGTTTGTGTGCTTGGATGTGTGTGAGTCAGTGGCTGAACGCATGTTTTATTCATCCCTTCATTTTCAGCCTGGAGATACTGTGGCACCCAGCAGGCATGACTCAGGTGAATCTGTGCCCCTGTCCAAGTACTCTGGTGGTTCACACCAAACCCTTTGTCCCATCTGACTGCACTCCTCTTTGATGTTACTGCCTACCTTGCTTTTTAGAACACTTAAGCTGTTTGCTGACCTTCCTGCCACCCTCCCAGAAACAAAAATTTTTAAAAAAAACCAAAAAACAACAAAACCCAAAAATTTGAATTAGAAAGGAACCAAGACTAAGAAGGAAATAATGGTGAGAGAGAACATGATGTTTTGCAGAGGAGCCCRTGTAGAAATGGAAGAGGAGAATTTWAAAAAGATGGTATCTCCCTGTATCATCTTTCTGCCATTTCAGGATTCATCTGTGTGGGTTCTCCTGTGTCTCTCTGCAGTCAGACAGCTGTGGAAGTGAGTGGTATTGCTGTCAGATGTCTTCCACCCCCTTCTTATTCTCTTAGGTAGAACTTAAATATTTTGAAGGTTAATACACTTAGTTCACACACAGATTTTAACAAGAAACCCGGATTTGTGGGTTTCGGTGTAAATCATTAGAATGCCAAGTAACTGAGGTTAAATTTTTGAATGGTTGTTTATGCCAACAATTTATAAGAGTGGAGGAAATAAACCTTTCAGAAGAGCTTTCCTAACAGAAAGTGTGACTTAAGCCAACAGAAATGTGCAAATACATAACTTAGTGCCAAARCTGCCTTGCGTGAATTAGATTTATTATACACCAGACAGAAAGAAATTCAAACACTCACTTCAGTCATCGTTCTGTGTTGAGATTTGAGTGGGGGGAGTGTGCAATCTGTGTGAGATAAACTGCTTGGGAAATTAAACTTTGGAAGACCCCCCCCCGATCCATGACATTTTTTGCAGTTAGGCTCATGTGATYGCCTGTAGAGTGTGGGTGAACTTCCTGAACCCTGACATTGCACTGCTCAGTGTCACAGCTACAGTATGTCAAGCTCAGAACAAAATAAACCTCCCACCGGAAACAACTTCACTTTGAAGTTCACAAACTTGCTCTAGTCTTGGTTTTAAAAGAGCAGTATCATACATCAAATAGACTGAAAAGTTATTTCAAGCTACTTTTCTGTGATAAAGCGCTATGGTTCGGCCACTGCTCTAAGTACAGATGTATTCATTGCATTCCAGGCTTTGCCAGTGCTATATTTTATTTATGGCTTGCTCCATTCTTCTTTGTTTTTAATAAGTGTTGGTAAAATCTGTCACATTGCTCTGCACTAAAGACTTCAACACAGTGGTAAATGAAATTTAAAACTTTTCACAGTGATRTATGGGCTAGATTGGCTGGCACAGCAGAGAGTGCAGGGGTAGCAAAAAGACAGGTTCACAAATGTGAATTAGCTCCCCTTTGTCGGAAATAATTTTCTCCTGATGAAACTGGACTGTAAAAGCAGTAATGGCAAAGCTCAGCTATAAATTCAGTGTGTTCCTGCATCAGCTGGCACTGGATGCACTGACAGAKTTCTTACTTGCAGTGGCCTCTGTTTGGTGAGATGCTTGACTGTGAGCACAGTTACAGTTCAAAGTCTGCATGTGGGTTCTTGGTGGTTTCCCATTTCCTTTGAAATCCTTTCTATCTTGTTTTGGTGTTAGTGAAAATGTGGCTAAACCAGAGTTTGGTTACTTACCTTAATGAAGACCACTACCACCAGTCAAAAGTATGTTCTCTTGAAATACTTCATAATTGTACACACCTCTGTTTAGATTTGGAAGGCTGCTGTTAAGGTAATAAAGGATCTTAGAATGAGAACCAAATTTGGTACTACCRTTGTGAAGTTACTCAGTGATGAAGTAAACACCTGCTTAACTTGCTTGTTGAGAACATATGTTTCTGATTTTTTTCTCTTTGGCTTCTTTTTGGAGAGGGTAAGATCATACTGTCTCAGTGATCCACAACTTTTCAAGTAATGTAATCAACTGACCTGTAGTTTCTCACCGGTGCTGATCCTAGTAGAGAGATTTGATCTGGAGCCTTTGTAATTTCTATTCTTCCCAGGATGTTAACACTTTTGCACTCATAGCTTAGTGGAAATATTTAATTAACTTGTTTCATAATTGCCTATAAAAAAGTGAGCATAGCACCTGCATTTTAAATCTTTGGTTGAGCTTCTGGCTGTGATTTATGTCATTGGTGTGAAATCTGTGGGGCTGCCCTTGGATGAGGATGCTCAGCCTCTGGGAGGGCTCCACACACGGGAGCCTTGCACACCCTCGATAAGCACACTGCTTTCAGCTTCAGGAGTGGGAAAAAAGGGCACCTTGTAAGTGCTTCAGCCCTCCGAGCATGAGGCWGGGATTTCCATATTTTCCCTTCCCTGGCTGGCTCTGCAGTGGCTGCCCAGATTGTGTCAAGGCCACATTCTTTCCACTGCCAGAGGTGTTTACGGCACTATCAGCTGTGAATTGGGAAAGGGAGCCCTCAGCAAGGGGCTGGCACACAAACAGGACACAGGAATCATCTCAAGTGGCCTGACCACATACATGTCCTTGGGTTTATATTAAYTTTTTCATTAACAACTCAATATAGAATTCAGGAGCCTGAAATATTTTTAGAAGCCTTTCAGTTTAGCTTAACTTCAGTTAAATTCAGTTTAGAGAAGTCCTTCAGTGCAGCTGGTCACCTGTCAGCCTGCTGTGCTGGATTTATCTCCGACTGAAACTTCCCAGCCCAGGCTGGGCCTCCATGGGGTTTGACTTCCTCAGCTCTGCTCTCCAAACTGAAATATGGAAGGATCTCTGAGAGAAAGGCAGGCAGTGAAGGGGCAGGGGACTTCTCCGAGTCCTGAGTATCGACTTCAAGTGGGAAGTCCTCAAGTAGTTGGAGCAGGAGATGAATTGGCCTAAATAAACTTTCAGATGTGCCAGGCAGGGGAAGTTACAATGCTGGCTAGAGAGGGAGATGACTTGGAGAGCAGAACAATGCCCCTGGAAAACAGGAAATAGCAATAGGAAATGTTCTCCATTCAAGAACAAACAAATATTTGTACAGGAGAATCCGCAAGTGGCACTGCTTTCCTCCCACATTATGTATGGTTGCCAAAGTGATGGGCTCCCTCTGAACAAGTCACATTTAATGTATGCATAGTGGATGTCAGTGTCTGAATAATCCCCACAAACCTTGAAAATTAGATTAATTTCACAATCCTGAAGTTTTGGCTATCTTTCTGGACATTATGTTAACTAGAAGCTGAAAGTCCATTAGAGTGGAGCTTGTAAGACTTTCCTGGGAATGCTGCTACAACCATTTCTTGTCCTAGCTGAGGAGTTCTGGGGTCTGCAATAGTTCCAGTAGGTGAAACACATGCTTGTCATACAGATTCAGGCTTTCTTTTGAGTGAGGGATTGAAATGGATGGGGAGGCATCTTGCTGATTTTGAGGATATATGGTCCACAAGATGACCACTTAGGTGTAGGGGTTGTATTTGTCATGAGTTCATTGAAATATTGCCCTGGGATCAGGGAAAAAAGGCATGAACATTTCTTATTTATTGCTGAACTTAAGCTTTTCTGGAGAGTACCCTAAGCAGAATCACTGAGTGGGACTTACTTGTGAACTCTGAWWTTTTTTTATATTTAAAAGAAATGTGATGTGATGTGATGCAGACCTGAGAGACAGGGGAGAATTCAGAAAATCCCTCTCTTGTCTGTAACCTTTGTAGCTTTAAGTTTATTCCCCTGCAGGTGGAGGCTTAATACCTATAAAATTATGGAAGGATGGTTCCGTTGTTTATGCATTTTATGAAGTCAATAAATAAACGTTAAGCAGAAGTGATTAAACCTGAAATGGCAGCAGGGAATAGCTGTATCTCTTCTCCATCCTCTGATTCATTCCTAAGTCAGGATTTACGACTAACTCAATTAAATACACACTTTCCACATAATTGCCCATGTGCTAGCAGAAAGTAGTCAGTTGCCAGGGATTTTGTTCATTTCTGGGTTGGCTGCCTGAGAACATAAGGATTTGGGAAGAAACTGTGGAATTACCCATAAATTTTCTTAATTGAATCGAGCACAAGCTTTCAAGCTTAGATGGGAGCAAGGAAAACTTTTCCAGTTTCCAGGCAGAGCTGTCTCCTTGCAGTTATTTACACAGTGCTGCTTTGACTTGCTGTTAAAAAATTACACCGAGGCAGAGATTAGGAATTCAAAGAGCAGTTTTGTAAGCAAAAATGCCTCGKTTCTATTCAGTAAGAGTAGATGTGGTGAAGGAGGGAGAGAAGGTGGGGAGTGAGCAGGGCAAAGAAAAAGGACTTTTACTTCAGGCAGGTTTGAATGGTCAGTGAGGGAGACCTTGATCCAGCAGAGCCTTAAGAATGTCCTTTGTTACRACACTTCAGCAAGACAACTTAGAGCCTGTGGCCCTAGGAGACAGGTCAGCCTCCTTCCCTCCTCTCATCCTCACCCATCTTTCCTGGTTTTAACTTTTTTGAGAAATACTGTTGAGGGGATTGTGTTTCTGTCACAAAGCTACTGGAAAATTTCTAATTCCTTGTTAAAAGCAACTCACAAGCTCCTTTCTTCAGGGGTCAAATATCCCTCATGGAGGAGCACATCCATTCTTTTGAAGTTTGTGTTAGAGCAGTGCTCTGCTGCCCTTTTCTGCATTTCAATGTGAATTGTTAACAGAGATCAGAAATAACTGAAGAGATGTTTGATAACAGAAAAAAAGATGCCAGTTATGCATGTGTTCGTAGTATTGCTTTAGCTCATCACAGATAAGGCAACTTACATTCTTGGCTTAAAATATTGGCATTTTCCATGAAAATTCAGCAAATTTTTCTCTGCCAAATGGCCTCTAATAACTAGGAGCAATATTGTCCCATCTATTAAATAAATTTAAAATCAGTACCAGCAGCTTACAATATTACCCTCACAGGATTTGGGCATCTCTTGTACATCATCTTCGGTCATCTATCTCTTGTCATCATKAAATGTTTGTGTGAGATTTTACTTAAAGTTTCTTTCATTGTGCTCCAGATCAGTGTGCAAGCAAGCAGTGTGGTCAGAGCAGCCAGATGAGTGGTGTATCTTCCGGATCCTGCAAAACAGTGCTGGAAGTTTTGTGACTTTTCCTGTAATCTGCACTTGAGGGATTTGTTCCTCATGTACAAACTTTGGACAACGTGACAGTGACAAGGCAAACGAGCAGAGAGGGTGTAGAGCTCATTGTTGGGTTCTTGGCAGCAGTTTCTGAAGTTGGGGTGCCAGGGAGCTCAGGCAGTGTCAAGTAGAGGTGGGGGCTGAGTCTGCCTGCCYTGCCAGTGCAGAATTCCGGGTTCTGGGCTGCTGGCTCTGCTGCAGGATTTCTGTAACACCAGCCTGAAGTGCGCACACACCGTGGAACTCTGCATTCCTCCCTCTCCCGCCCAAGGCTTTTGCTTTTTTGGGGGAGGTGGTGGTTGTTTTTCTGTGCCTGCTGACGTCAACAAAATTGCCAGATGGCATTTCAATGCTATGCAAAGAGACAGGAGCCTTTTATTACCGGGGTCACGTGGATCCCATTCATTTGCATTTCCAGAAGTGGTCTAAAGCTTTTGCCTACTGTAAAGGCAAAAAGTGCTCTGCACCTTCCAGGGACCCAGAGGGCCTTCTGTGGGATATTGTTGCCTTGTGAATGCTTTAAGGGATGCAGAGATGAAGGGTTTGCTTYGCATTCATTTGGCTAATGCTGAAATATGGAAAGTCTTTGGACCTCTGCTRGGCTTTGCAGAGGTTTTGTGGTTTTCTTTTTAAACAACGAAGGGATACTTTTGTGAATTAAGGGTAATAAACAGACTTAAAATTTTACCTAAGAGGGTTGCTTACAATCTCTCAGGTCCAGGTGACTTGGTAGCTTGTGGAACAAACACACAAATCTGACACTGTGATAAATATTAGCAGAGAAGAGGAGCTATCAGAATGTAGATTTTGAAGGTTTCAGGCTCTATCACTAGAGCTGGGCTGTGACATGATCGATGCATTGAAATGGAACAGAGTCCCTTTATACCCCTGAACAGATGACTGGGAGCTCAGTACCAGATGCACAAGATTAAACCAATTTGCTGTGTCTGAGCCATCTCCACAGCAGCTGGGCAGGGGAYATGGCAGTGTTGGAAGCCAGAACAATCTCCTACTGATGCAGTAACTCCAACACCAGCCCTTGTCTGTAGCTAACCCAGAGCACAGGGAGCCTATGATTAGATTTTCAGTGGACCTTGGAGAAGTGAACCTGGTGGAACCTCCAGGGCTCACAGAGGAACACATGAATGCTGGAGAAGGAAAAGTCAGACTTAATTCTGGGGAGCATGGTGACTTYTGCATCTTCCAGATTATAAAACTGGTCTTTGGAGTAGTTTCTCAGGTTAGAGGGAGGAGAAATGTCAAGAAGAAAATGCAGAGAAATGTATTTCTGTCTGAGAATGAAAGGTGGGAACACTGTTTATTTTTCCTTGAAGCCAACACAAAGTGCCATGATTGGAGTACATGGGCTCTGTGGTGATGCAAAAAGGAGGCTAGGTAATTTGGGTTTGACATCTGCATCACAATTTGAAACTAAAACTGCCCTAAACCTATCTGAGTTTACCATAGGCTCCAGAATGTGCAATAATCCACGCTCACCAACCAGGTTTTAATACATTACTCCTTTATTTTCCACTAGTTTCAGCATTCAGTTGTGCCCCTGGGGTGCCTCCTTTCTCAGAGTACACTGCAGTGACAAAGRTGTGTGTAAGTTCCCAAGGGCCATCCATATGTCTAAAAAAAATAAAAATGGGGCAACATAACYCTGTGATGTGTCCAAGTGTGAATATTTTATTGCTTTACAAAGTGCTATTGAAAGGCACTTTGAGACGCAGCATCACAAACTCCCCTTTCCTGCTTGATAAGCCATGTGTTAATATTGCTTAGCCTTGTCTTACCAATTTCCCAGCTGTACGACATGCTCTCAGTTCTGGTGATTTATCATGGTGTGCTGTGTGTGTTAAGCATTGCTGCAATTCACATGGTGTTAAGTGGTTACAGAAGAACACAYAAATAAGTATTGTGAATTATTGGACTTTTTAAATCCGTTATGTTCTTGACTAGGAAGTGGAGAAATAACTTAAAGCTGGCTCRGAGCAGACTGGGTGATGTGGTGGAGTATGAGGAGTAATAACCAACTTGACCCTGCTTTCATAACTCCATTCTTCAACAGGGGGAAGAAAACTAGAGTTTCTTTAAGGCTGGCGTCCCAGGGAAAGTTATTGCTCATGCTGTGCTCCGATACCTAATTTAATTTCACAGGGGAGTAGCGATCGGCATTCACATCRTGATTCACAGATCATGGAGCAGGAAACAGCCTGTCAGCTTCTAGGGAGCTGCAAGGGGGGAGAGTTGCTTAGAGAAAAACAAAAATCTGTTTTGTGAGGGAATTCAGCTCATGAGCACAGCAGGCAGACTTCATTTYTGCTGTGACTCCTGGTGAAGTTAGAGGAGTCACTCTGCAAGATTAATTTGCYCCTCCATTTATCAATTTGCGATGTCTTGAGTGCAGATGAGTCCTGTGGTGGATTAAACACAAAGCAAACAAGCAGAAAATAAAGACCRCTCTTTCTCATCTAGAATCAGAGGTTTTTGAGCCTTCAGATTGAATGTGCCCTTTCCATCCCTAATTAGCTGTATTCCACTGCCTGGCATCAGCTTGTACCCAACTGCAGACATGCAAATGTGAACACTTTGCATCTTTTTGCAAATTTCGTCATCAAACTGAAAGGAAACATGCTTACACTAACATGCATGTGTAACATTGCTTTTGTGTGTGCRTGTGTTGATGCTCCATTATTAGCATTTTAATATACTTTCATTTTCTCTCTTCTGTTATTACTTGTATGTGGATACTCTCAACAGCTCCTTTTTGTTCGGAAAAAAAAAGTGCAATAAACTTCAACCAAATTTAGAGAATACTTTCATGCTAAAACACTGTACAATTGCAGGTGGAGTTTAACATCCTCAGCAGCTCTGATAGCAGACAAATACAACATGGGGAGAAGAGAGAGGCATGTGTATGTTAACCTTATGTGTTTGACTTCCCTGAAAGGAATTCTGCTTTCTGAACACAGTTGTCAAGCACTGCATGTATTGCTGGGGAGTTTTACAGAAGAGAAACTGTGCTGTGGAATATTTTAGTATGAGAGTCAGTTCAAAATGTTACGAGAYTCCCTCCACCTCCCCCAGATACAGTAATTTCTTTGTTGTTTGTACAAGATTTGCAAGATCACTGGAAAGAATGTGAACAGCGAGAGATTACTGGGCTAATATATAAAAAGCATGGATTAAGATCCTTTTCCTCCCCAATCGATGATAGCATCTCATGGGCACAGCAGAGCTACAGCCTTGATTTGAAGGCAGAGTGGTGCCATCTGGTGATCCCTGGGAAAGGCTCTTGTGCGCCTAAAGCTGCAGGATCACAATGCTCTGGGTGGGAAGTTCTGCTCAGTTGTACCATGGCTGTTGCCTTAACCCTGTCCTGAGGCCCTGACTCGCTTGGAGTGGTCACCTGGCACAGGTACCCCGGTGCTGTGCTCATTGGTGGAACTATTTGTGCTCTAGCCTGGAATAGGTGTTCAGACTAGCTCTTCTGTAATTTTCTCACTCCCATTCCCTTTTCCCAGTCTGATTTTCACTTTGCAGCTGGATTTGCTCATGGCTGTGCTGCCTGACCCTGTCTCCTGCCCTGTCCCCTTTTGCTGTGCCGCTGACCCCATGAGACACTGGTGGGGAGGCAGTAACCCTTAGAGAGACCAGTGACATTTTGGGCTTCCTTGGTCCATCCCCCTGGGAGCTCCCAGTCWGCCTGGCTGTGTTTCTGTGGCTCGATTCCAGCACAGGACCTGCTCTCTGATCTCCTCTCTCGTTATGTTCTGGTCACTAATGAAGGGCTGGCGTGCAGATCATCACCAGCTCTGCTGCTGCCCGAGGGGAAGCAGAGTTCAGGCTGATGCTCCGGAGCCGTGTGGGGTTTTTCATGGCTGTCAGCTTGGTGCAGGGAGAAAAGGTTGTGTTGTGTTAAAGGTGGATTTGTAAATCGTTTATACAGAGCTAAATGCACATCATTATATGAGCAGAAACAGTTACTGTGTATGGTTAGAAGTCTGCCAAATAGACAGGTTTTATTTAAAATAATTTATTCTGTGCACTTGGTGAAATGTSCTTTAGCTGGTTTGCATTTAGGCTGGTCACATAAGCAAGCCCTTAAAGCAGAGWAAAACCCCCCAAATTTTATGTAAGGTCAAAACATAGTTTTATCTTTTTTGATTGGTTAYGAAGTACACCCAAGCCCACACAAATCAGGTTTTAGGGTTAAATGGGGAGTCCTGTTTGKAACTTGTCTGTTTGCTTTTAGCTGTCACAGGCTTACATGGTTGTCTTTATAAATAAAACATTAAATAATCTTTACAGTCAGCTTTTGATTTGCATTTTCTTCTCTGTTTAAAAAAGGGCCAACATAATTCTTATTTCTTTTCTTTCCATTTAATTCCCCTTCTCCTGTTTAAACTCACCTATTAATGTGTGTGAGGTATATTACTGTGGCTCTGTATAGAATTAGATGATTGTATAGTTAGTTATGACCTAAAGGTATATTTGTACCATGCCAGAAAAATGACATCCTAATTGAAGGCATCTTTCCTAAAAAGCAGAACAAACTGGGACCTTATCATGTTGCCTTCTTGTGTCACTTTGATTTTATTGGCAGGAAACAGAACATGTTTCTTTGATCTGTCAGTGAAGTATAAAAGGGCAAATGGATAAARGTGTTGGCATATTTAATTTGGTTGGGTATTTCATTTTGCTGTAGCATCAAAGTGCTTCAGCACTTTACTTTCCATAGCAGCTGTAGCTTGCATTAAAAGAGGAAATGGATACAAATAATTTTTTACTTAGATTAAGGGCAGTCTTCACATTCCTGGCAAAATGCCAATCTGTTGCGCAGACTGAGTATTATTGATATGCATTTTCTGCTCTGTGTTAGCTAGGAATGACAGTAATTAAAAGAACAAATAATTTAAGTGAAGTGATTCTTCTTTCTAGAGAAGGTTGTTTGCCAGTGTTGTTGCCAAAAGTCTCTCAAATGCATTAGGAGAAGAAGGAAGATGTACAGAGAGACCTGATCAGCAATTTATATGTTTATTTATTTTACCTTAATGGGATAAAGAGGATATCTGGGGCCACTTGTAACAGTCAGATGGAAGSAGTCATGAAGATAATAGAGAATTAGGAAGACAGAATCCATATGCTCCATCAGCTGATCAGTCAGAGCACCGTATGGCAAACAGTTGAGCTTGTGGTCTGTTTCAACTTGTTAACAAATACGTTTACATAAAGCATTGTGATGGGAGATGTGCGTGACTGTTCACTGAGGTCAGCGTATGAAGTCAAGTGTTTCCTTGTGATTAAACTGATATTTTGTCTTTGTTGTTCTGAGCTCAACCTCTCAAAGTTAAACTGACTTTGGGGAGCAACCTTTTGCTTCAATACCCTGACTTAGGTCACCAGTATTAACAAACCTGAATATTGAAGTCACCTCTAGGGTCTAATCCATTATGGATCCCATTTAATTCAACCATGAGCCTCTGACCACAAGAGACACACTAAGCCTCCACAGAAGTCTAATGCAGAAAACATTGCAAATGTGGGCTTCACAAAGAAATGCCATAACCTTAAATAAAAAAAAAACCAACCAAAAAAAAAACCAAAACAACAAAACAACTGAGGACTTAATTTTATCATTTTCAAAGTAAAGATTTAAGTTTTGAGTAGTTGACATGATTTCTTGTTCCTATCTTTTAATAAAACTGCTCTAAAATTGCTGAAGCAAAGCCAAAATAATCCCTTTCYGTTGACAGAAATTCCAAAACCAATAATTTTTCTGTCAGTACAAAATATTTTTTTGTGTTTGTCTTAAGCTGTCAATGTACTGCAAATCCTTGAGCTGCTGTTTTTTGTTTGTGAGGACACCACACTGCTCTCTGTGTAAGAGGACTCTGTGGCAGAATCATGTGATTAYAAGTCTCATCAGCAAATAGCTCAATACTGTGTGCACCAATTAACAGGATTAGCTCTGAGCTAAAATGTCAATGCTCTGTATTGATGTATCTTGCAAAGTCTTTGATTTTTAATGGTGAAACAGATTTGTATGTTGATACTTCTTTTCTATACCTCCCTTTAAAAGTTTGAATTAATTTAAAGTTGTCTACTTACTGTTCAGCCTACCTACTCAGTAGTAGTGCATGCTTCTATTTCACATATTGGTGCATAATCACGGATTTCTTACCAGATGAACTACTGAAATTCAGCTTCACGAGGGTATTTAACATTAAAAAACCCATGTACAGCCCATAGCTGAGGTTTCTTTCTTAAYATCCACATCCAAGCAGAAAACATAACTCAGTGTAGAGACAGAAATCATTGTCTGGTGTGGTTGCCAGCATAAGCACCAGGGCTTCATGATCTGTGTCTGTTTTCTTGGTCTCTATGGTTCTGTTGCCTTTTGTAAATGAGAAGCTCGTCCTGTTATATTTAGATGTGAATTTGAATTCAGGCTTTCCAAAAACACAGAAGTGTTTGGCCCTCGTAAAAAAGTGCAGACCCTGAGCCAAGCAGAGTTCAGCATGGTGAGGTATTCAGATGTAGAAGTACAGATTGGATCTATCTCTAATTAAAACTGAAAAGTAGCCAGGGTGTCATAATTAAGGCTATTACATGCATTTGTCTTTTTTTCTAAAATGCGAGTCAAGCACTGCTCACAAAGCAAGACTTTTTTTTTTAGATTTAAAATCTGCACAAGACAAATCAGTCACCAGCTACATGGAAGAAATCAGAGATTGCTGAKATGACTTAGAAAATCCTAGAGCTTTTAGCATCCAGGATGCAGATTAAAGGCCAGAACAGTAGTGGCTGCAAATGACCATCTGATGCAGGCATTGACCTGTTGTGATCAGCTGTGTAATTTGTTTCTCAGCAGGCAAATTTATTTTTTTTTATTTTTCATTTGTGACAGCAAAAGCAAAATAAGCACATGGTATAAACTAACCCAGTGTATCTTCAAGTTGGTCTTTGCAGGTCAAGGATGAAGTAGGTTGAAAGCAGTCCTCAGGGCTTGCTGGTCTGTCAGTTCATATCTGTGCTAAGTGAAAAAAATCATTTTAATATCATAGAAGACATGTAGAGGATAGTGTTTCATTTTTCTTGAATATGAATTGCTGTTCCTCTCTGTTCTGATCTTCATTTAAAAGTCTGCCTACAAATAATCTAGGAGAGGTGGGGGATTTCACCTCTAGTGCATGCTTAGTGTGTCTTTTGTGGTTTGATGTTAGTAGCTTGTACTTTGGAGAAAGAATAGCTCTGCAGCAGCTATGATGAAGGATTTGGGGGCTGCAAGTCCCTAGGGCTACAGTTGTTTTTCTTGAATGAGTCATAACACAAGAATCYAAAGCCAAGTGTTACAAAAAAATGATTCTTTTCACAGAGGAGTTCATTAGTGACATAAAGTCATGAGAAAGAGGAGGAGGCATCTGTAGCACTCAATAGCTATTAACTGGTATTAGTGTGAGTGCTTAAAATCAGGAGAACTGAAATAATGCAAACCACAAGGTCTGATGGAGAAAAAAAAAATGGTAGAATTTGACCAATTTGTTTGCAGTTAGGCTRTCACTGGAGTCTGATGTGAAGGGCATTTATCCTTCTCAAAAGGGGCAGAATATCTCTGCCTTCCTTTGCCTTCAGAGAAAGCACATTCTTAAAAATGGACCACTAAATATCATTCGTGTTCTTGGTCTCTGGAGAATTGCGTGGGATCTTCCTGCYCTATTGCTAAGGCATACGGAAAACGGCCCAGGATATGCATCTGGCTCCTGCTGTCATTTCCAAATCCCTCTCGTAATTCCAGTAAGAACAGACTGAACATTAAAGGCTCTTTATCTACAGCTTCACCAATGATTATTTCCTAGTTTCCAATTTTTCCTTATTCTGTTTTTCAACACTCGTTGTTAAAACCTTATTAGATTGTTTTTTGGTGGTTTTTTTTTCCAGTTTCTTCTCTGGTGGCAACTCCTTTTTAGTAATTCAAAATATATTTGACACCCTTTGTAGCAGCTCTTATCACCTCCAATATTTTGTCTTTATTTAGATGCTCTCTTTATTTGTATTATCTTTTTTGTTATAATTAGTMATGCTCTTCTCATTACTATTAAACAGCTCTTAGTCAAGGACTGATGTGGATGCAAATCTTTAGCWGGGGCTATTTCCATACACATTTCTKCAGTTTGCTGCTAATTGTGATGTTACTTCTTAAGCAGCATCCCAAAAGAGCCTGAAATATTTTGCAAGGGAGAAAATATGGCAGTGTGTGGCTCCTTTGGCTTTGCCGTAGTGTGAGACTGTCAAGCTGAAAATGTGGGAGGATTAGTTAGTACGCAGAAGGCAGAGCGGTGATTATTGCTTTCAATGGGTCTTTTTTTAACTCATGCTGTGTATTTGGCTGCTCTGTTTTAGTTCACTGTGGAATTAAAATAGCTTTCCATGCTAAGCAGGCAGCTRGGATCTCGGAGCTGTAAACTCGAACGGGTAAGATCACCAGGTATTAATAGATGGCTTCTCCTCCTCCAAGTGTGCACCCAGCATCCCACTCCTGCTGGGGCCCAGCTTGTGTTGCTGCAGCTCGAGCTGAGGCTGAAGACAGTTGTCACTGCTTTCCTCGTATGAACACAAACTATCAGCTTCAAGCTACCAATTTGTGACCATCTGATGTACAAATTGGAGAACAATAATGCAAGACAATTGAGGACAGCCTCTGAAGTATAGCATTGTTTTCCTCAGTCTGTGTTATTCAAAGCAGATTTGAGCCCCATTTAGAATTTAATTTTTCCCATCTGCWGTGCTTTAATGAAAAGCAATAACTTTTAAAGTTCCTAGTTTAGTTGGAGTGGTGTCTACTTTTTGAATAACCAGCCCTGACTGCAACTGACTCTACCTCATCAAGTAGTTCTTTGGGCTGGATAATCGTGATAGTTTAATGTTTTCAGGCAGCCAAATAGCATGGAAAGTCCCTTGGAAYTGGGTGACTGAGTCCCCAAGGCTCTGCTGAGAACACCAAACATCGGCGTCAGAGTTTCCACACGGTTTGCAAGCTGTGACCGGCGGCTCTTAGCCAGGAAGTTCAGCCTGTGCTCTYGCCTCCTTCCAGGAGCCGCTTTCCCTGGCTGCTCCTGATGGCGTGCCTTATACACAAGGTCATCCCAACTGTCTGAGTGTCTTCACTGGAACTGGGATTTCCCAAGGAGCCCAGGGCAGAGCACACGTGTGCCTGCTTGCAGCTTGCCCCGCCATCCTGTGCCACCCGGCACACGCTCTGGGGACAACTCTCTGTCCCTTTTCCCTGTGCCTTCCAGGGTTTTCCAGCTGTGCTCTACCGTGGCAGGAGGAAATGTGGAAAATTAAGTGCTACTTTATGCCAGTACCAGTGGAGTTAGTCGATTTGAGGTCCTTTCAGTCAGGTAGAAATGACAGGGATTTAATTATGCTGCACTGGGTTGTGTCCAGTACTTGCATCCACAGGGATTCAGACTTTACTAATCTGTGGGTCTTGAATCTTAACAAATCCAGTCCTCCTACTCCTCGAGCTTATTTCTGCATCTATCTTTTTATTGTTGCTTTATTGTTGCTAGTGACCACAAGGATATTTTCTTTTGGTGAGTGTAACAGATCTGGAAAAGCCTGCTAGGTGATGTGATAGTGTCCTCAAAAGTTACAGAGGCACCAAAACTGCCCAGAACTCAAATGTGTTCTCTGTTTCTTCCATGTGACCCTCTGCCCCTCGGAATGATGTGCACAATGTGGAGGTGAGGGCATTCAGAGTAGTCTGGTGGCTGGTTTTGACAATCCTCAGAGTTCATGCAGGYTTTGGTTTTATTTTTCCTGCAGACTTCACAACCAAATCCGAACGTATGAGGGCAGGGAAAGCAAAAGGCCCTACTGCACCTTCAGATGCAGATTAAGTGATATCAGTTTACTAAGAATTTTTASCATGGATAAAAGACTCCAAAAGACTTCTTGTAAATGTCTGAGCAATTTTTCTCAAACACTGAAATAATTCACCCCAGACATATACCTGGCAGTGTGTGTTTCAGTCTGAACTCTTTGGCTGACAAAGCTGTCACGAACTGAAAGGTCCTGTAGTGGAAGGARGTTAGTCAGCTCTAACTCTGAACTTTGTGAGTGCTGTTACCTCAGGCAGAGGTGCAGAATGTGGGGATGGCAGCTGCCTCTCCGCACAAAGTGTGCTGTGGACAGCAATACATTCCACAGGTTTTATAAGAAGGGRAAAAAAGTATTACTTTCTCAAACCAGTGCCTCTTTCGTGGCAYAACAATGGTGGTGCTGTCATCCTGGTTTTCTAAAGGATGTAGTCTTACGTGGTCAGGCTCCTCTCGGACAGTATCAAACAAATGTGGCAGATGGGAGGAAGTTTCAGAGATTATTATCTTCCTAGAAATTTTGCGTTAGCCAGTATTGGAATACCAGAG
Source organism: Malurus melanocephalus (assembly GCF_030028575.1). Taxonomy (NCBI): domain Eukaryota; kingdom Metazoa; phylum Chordata; class Aves; order Passeriformes; family Maluridae; genus Malurus; species Malurus melanocephalus. The sequence goes on from NW_026623344.1 coordinate 629,627, forward strand.
GGAGGGTCAAATCAGTGGTCTTGCTTGCTAGTGGAAGGTTGATATTTTAATATACYGTGAGATGACAGAGACAGCCCTGTACAAGGCTGCTCAACAACACATCCAGCCCCAGACAGGGCTGCCTCCTGCTGCCTGTGTGGTCTCAGATCTGTTRTTGAGGAGAGGGGACATTGCAATACAGTGAGGGGGCGAAAGGTGTAGCTCTTTAGTGAGACCCATTTCATTAGATCCTGTGTTTGCAGAGCTATTTTGAAAGATTTCCTCTGGCTGCTCTGTGTTCCTTGGACTCTGGCATCTTTCTGGCACGTGCTCATGCTACAAACACACTTCAGGTGCCAGTCATGACATTTTCTGCTCTGCAGATCAGGGTTCAGTGTAATTGTTATCAGCAAGGTCTGCTTTGCTATAGTGGTGCCATCCCAAGCATCTTAGAACCAGGACAAAAACTGAAATTATGGCTCCAGCAAGATTCAGAGCTTTCTTCTTTGTGGGCTCATCTTTTGTGCTTCAGTGTCTGGTTCATGGTTATGCGGCTCTGGGTGCTTTAAAGGCTCAATAGCAAAGTCAGTGACCACACAGATACCTTGGAAAGGTTTCCTATGATCAATGTGATGAGATAACGGGAAGATGCTATTTTCAGCCCTACCAAAGAGTGTGCCTTACAGAGCCTGTGGCTGCTTCACCTCCAGAGAGCAGTGGGAATGCTGTGCTTCATTGAGCTGGAGAAAAGATTCTCATGAACATCTTGTTTGCTCRGCAGAGAAGAGGAAGTCTGAAATCTTGTGTTAGTACAAAATAAAAGAGAAATAAAATATTTGGGTACTAGAGCTTTAAATAGAGAAAAGTGAAATGTGAAAGAATTGCATGCACGCTTTTTTTCCTTAGTCATTCAGTGGAAGGTGGAGTAGCTAAGTCTGTGGCGCCTTTAAAATGATTCATTATTTCCATAGAAGCCAATTGATGTTTATCCTTCAAATTGCTCTGTGGACATTAAAATAATGGAGAATTATATTTGCTTTTAATTTTGTTTCCAGACAACTTGGCCTGAACATTTATGATGTGACTTGGAAACCATATCAAATTGTGATTTATAGTTGCTCGTAATTGTGTGAGGATTGAAGATAGGCTGGATGCTGCTCTTCTTTTCTTTTTTCCTCCTCTCCTCCCCCATTCTTTTGCTTACAGAGTGTTCTTGAGTGTAACATGGTGAAAGGCCAACAACTCTGCCTTCAGTGCTTTTCCTTTTACAAGMCACAGCAAATGAAGATTTTATTTTTCCCTAACATGAGGCAGTGTGAAATGAATTGTGGTTTGTAGTTGATAATTGGTTTGGTTTTTTTTTTCCCTTGCTTAAGTTTTGGCCAGTTTTTTGTTGTCATGATAATTGTCCTTTTTGTAGATTGGAGAGAGAAGTAAATTTTAGTKAAGCTGGATGAGGATCATATGCAAAATATGAATGGGGAGGGAGAAGACTTTGCTTTTTGGTAAAGCATCTGTTAAGTGTATGGATGTCAAATCTGCTCCACAGGTGAGCCAACAGGAACAATTCATAACCTAAATTTATCTATTGGGTTTTATAGCTAAAGGAATTTGTTATTTCTATTTTCCTAAATTCATTCTTCCTGCACAGTTTTATCTAGTGAGTAAAAAGTTATTCTTAGAGTTTTGTGTATAATATGATTTARCAGAAGAAAACAAATGGGATTTTGTGAACGGTAATAGAAAAGCCCAGTGAAGGTTATGCAAATTTTGAAAGTTTTTCTAGTGGTGTTGCAGAATCCAAACCAAACAATTCAAACCTAAAAATTCTAAATTATTATTAAAATTTTYCAGAAGACTGTTTTCATATTGAATACAATAATATTCCTTATGGATGTTCCCTGCCCTGACAAAAATCATCTGTGTGATACTGGGACATGCTGCTTTTGTGGTTTGGTCCTGCACATGCAGCAGTATGTTTTGGGTTATTTTTTTTTATTATTATTATTTCTGTACATAAAAGGAAGCCTCAAAACATGCAGCAAGTGCATTTGGGCCCCGTTAGGAATTCCAGATGGCACCGTGGCCTAAACCAGCTGGTTTACAGCATAGTACAGAATTAATTTTTCTTCTTATCTTAGTTAAAAATGAGCCTGTTTAGTTTTGCTTTTGCTCCCAGCCTGTTTGCTTTCTCATTCTCATGCCCTAGAGCATTTCAGTTTTAGTCACTGCATGACATTGCTGAAATCAGGGCTGGAATGAAGTCACAAAGTGAACAGCAAGCCAGTCTTATCCAAAATTCATGGGAGGGAACTGCATTCACAATTACTGGCATAGATGAGTAAATGAACACTGACCACTGTTAATTAAATTCACCTTAGCTTAGCTCTTCATTGTTTTGTTTTGTTTTATCAAATTAGTTGTTTGTTAGTGTTGATTGCAAGCGTTGTTCATGCCGCTATTCCCAAGTATCCGGCCTTGGAGCCTCAATGAGTAAAGTGCTTTGGAAAGAATCCAAATCAGTTCATGCAGAGGCTATGCACATTAGTAGAAAACAACTTGCAAGTCTGAGCCTGGATTTTGTATGCACTTTTACTGTAAAAAAACTCTGTGCTTGTATATCTGTGCACGTGTGTGTTTGCATATATACAATACATATGCCTTTGTGTGATTGCATTAATCTAAAATTTTCACCAATWTACTGTCTTGCTTTCACATCATCATATGTGATCTACACTAAATTCCAGGTTTCCTTACCCTTTAAGGAAACACATTTTTATTTACTTTCTGAAMAATGGTCTGAAAAGCATATGCCGTTCTGTTTTGTAGTAAAGCATCTGAAAAGTAAAATATTTTAAAAYATCCTCATGCATTCAGTTTGTAATAGTTTTTAGAAAATAATAATTTAAATACCTGTAAATTTACCTAGTCAGAGTAGCCTGAATGTSCTTTAAGTTCACCCTGAGATAGAAGGTGCATTCATATTTCTTGATTCACATAACACATCACAGCCTGGTATTTGATTGGGACAAATCTGCTGGGTCTCAGAGTTAAGGTAGGGGTCACCAAGACACTGGACAGCACAGGGAGTTGGACACCCTGTGGCAGAAATGCATCATTTCCCCTCCCTCTCTCTCTCCCCACTTGGTACTAATCATGGAGAACAATGCTGGCTGCTTTGCAAAATATTAGTACTGCTGTACAGAATCTCTGCTTATAGCCCACTGAGTCAGACTTGTTTACTTCGTTGAGGTATTAATCTCTGTCTCTGATTGGCAGTCAACAACTCCAGGCTCCAGGCTTAATAGAATTTCAAACTGTAGATTATGCAGTTTTGCTGAAATTATGAGGCTTCTATTGCATTTTGAGTGATGTATTCTCCTCACTCCCCTTTGGTCTGTTTGTCATGGCTAAGGTTAAGATAGATAATTAATTGCTCCCATCCCAAGCCTTGTCCTTTAATTTAAGGATTTTCTTTAGCATCTGCCAGAATCTTCTGCATGCACTCCTGAGATGTTAAGCAACGAAAGAGCCATTAAATTAACTTCAGGAATTAATTTTTTTTCCAGTAGGATGAAATAGCGCTTCAGTAGATCAAGCGGTTTCTGGTTTATGTTATTTCATAGCATGCAAAGAAATGTGGGAAGAGGCTGGTTTTCTGGTTGTAGGGGACGATGGTGTGTAATGGTGAGGATGACTATCTTCTGGTCCTCTTTCTTAGCAAGAAGTAGGACACAAGGAAGGGATCAGTGGAGTGAAACATCTATTTGCCAAAGGGCTTGATATCCACATTATGCAACTGGGAAGACAGAGGGAAGAGGTTTAGCTACACTTAATTAATGTATCACTTTCCCCAGAAATACTTTTTTATTGCCTGTWAAGGCTTTTCTGAGAACGAAGCAGTGTCAAGTTGTGTTACTCTGTTCTTGATGTTTTGAGGTCCATAAACAGTGTCACTGATGAGTCATTTCTGGCTGGGGCTTTAATCACTCTCMTTCTCAGTCTGACCAATTCCTCATGCTCTTTGCTTGCCACTCCATGTAACTCGTACGCTCTTTTCACAGACATCGTTTCCCCATTTAGCAAACTGTGCATTTTAGCTTTTTCTGAGGAATACATGAAAGAAAATCAGTRGAAAATCTCCTACAATGGTCTCTCTGGGAAACTGCACGTACACCTACTAAGTCCCAAGCAGCAGCAGCAGGAATGAGCTTATGTGTCAGAGACACAGCAAAGGGAAAATGGTCACTCTTGGAGCRCCTTGAGTTAGCAGAATTTATGGTGGGTTTTAGTGCACCAGCTAAGGAGGCTGAAATACCACTTCTACATTGAAATTCCACATGCCTACTGCCTTTTTCCATGTTCTACTTTCAGTGTTCGTCCTAGTCTCGCTGTTCTTCATTAGACTTTAAAGATCCTCAGTCCTTCACAATTGTATTATATAGCTGTCAATTCAGAGACCTGATGACTTTCAAGGTTTGAAAAACCCACTTTTTATTCCATTTCAGTTTTGGTATAGCTGCCCAACATGCAATTGCTTGGARAAGACTGTTGTTGCTGCCATAGCAGAATACTACGGTTTAGTTGCAGAAAGATATTTTAAAAGTCCCAGTATATGTTTGGGATTTGTTTAATTCATCCAGGCATAAGCAGTGAACATCAGTTGTTCTAGATGTCTCTGTAGTTAGAACACAGGCATCTCTCAAGAGGCACTCCTCCCATCCTAAACCATGTCTCCAGAATTATTTGTGCAAATAGGCCCTGGCTATTGACCATGTCTCCACAGGGAGCCTGAACAATTCATTCAGATGAGTTWAGTCAGCTGCAGATGGTGAAAGCTGTGAAATCAGATGTGATGGAATTCCAAAATCTTTGCAGACCGTTGATCAATCTATTCAGCATTGCTCCCTGTAATTAAAGAATTTTTTCATGTAACTATTTTTCCACCTGTAACCACTTAGCAGAAGCTGTGAACAGAGCTCACCACAGCTTTAGGCAGTGCTCAGCAGGCTGTTCACTTACGTTGTCTTTTGTTGTTTCTCTTCTCTTTAGTCTTCTGGTACCAGTATCACGGTGGACATCGCCGTCATGGGAGAAGCGCACGGGCTCATCACAGACCTTCTGGCCGATCCTTCACTGCCCCCCAACGTGTGCACATCKCTGAGAACAGTGAGCAACCTGCTCAACACACAGCTAACCTTCCAGGCCATCCACAAGCCAAGGGTGAATCCCTTGGTGTCCTTCAGTGAGAACTACACCTGCTCCGACTCGGAGGAGTGTCCGGAGAAAGGAGAGAAACTTGCTATTCCCAAGGTGAGTASCGAAGCCTGGCTCTCCCTAAAGGGTCATCACTGGGTTATCAGGAGATGTCATTGGGCTTTTTGTATGAATTGCCATCTCTTCTTCCTTCTCTTAACCAGAAGAGTGAAACCTACAGAAGCTGATTAAAAAGTTTCTATTGATGACCTGCAGGTGATTTGGATCAAGTCTAAACTCTAGTWTGCCCCACAAACAAACAAAAATATCATCATGATCGTTAGTCTGACAAACACTGTGAGCTCATGGACGTTGCCTTGAAAGAAAAATAAGACAGAACCCCAAATATATAATATGACCTTGAAAAAGGGCTTTATGAATGCTCAGGGATCAGACAGGAAATTAACCACCCATTTAGCAAGTGAACAGCTAGAAAGAGCACATCAGATTTAAAGCAGCTTCAGTTGTAGAATGTTGCTAATTAGTTGTCCTGCAAGGCTTACATTTCACTTCTGAAACTAAACCAAARTGCTTTTGTACTGCAGCTTCCCTTGTAAAAATAAATATATGCCGAGTACATTGCAYAGGCGAGTGCTTTTATGTTTTTACAGTTTAAATGGCACAGCCAGTATTCATTCCAGCATTTAAGGCATCTGAACTGCAATGCTTGTGATTCCTTTTTYATTGAAGTTTAGTGTGATGATAATTACCACCCTATTTGCCTRTGTAGCAGCTGTATGTATGAAATGGATGTTCAGAGGTTTTGAAGCACATTTTCCAGTTTATTTTAGTGACCATGTCTATAATGGCTGTACTCTAGGCTCCAAGGGGAGGATTTAAGTGGAAGAGCACTTCTATCRCATGAGCAAACACAGGGAACATATACTGGTTTGCTCTTGCAGAGGACTTTATGAGGAGAGGAGAAAGGAAGGATGAAGAAATAAGTTAATGCTACAGAGAATTGATTTGACTGAAGAATTCACTGACCTAAATGTATTATGGTTCATAAAACAAATAGTTTGCAGGTCTCTATTTAAGTGTCTAAAAGCAGATTTAGGATCTTCACCTTAAGCATCTGACACTGAGCATTTCATATAAGAAGATAATGTGTTAACGTATTTATCTGCAACTTTGAGCTTCAGAACCACAGATGTCTTCCATCTCATATTTCCTAACCCTCTGGCAAAGTCCAAACTCTTCATTGCAGATATATTTATTTTAGTTTTTAACTATAAACACTTCACAAGAACTTCACAAGCGAAACAACTTATAAAATTATAGGATCTGCAACAGCAAATCTGGAACCAAAAAAAAGTTCTTTATTATCTCTACCTTCAAAATTTTGAAAAAACACATGTGAATCTTGTTAATTGGAGAAATGGAAGAGTCGGGTAAAAAAAAAATGCAGGGTGGTCAAGAAAAATCTGCTGTAAACAGYGATGCTTTCTCTAAGCTTTTGGCGACACATTATCCCAGAGCATGAAAGATTTATTTCAGTGTGTGTTCCTTGTGTTGGGTAGATATGACAGGAAAAAAAGTTGGAGTCCCATGCCTTAATTTTCTTACAGCTTTTCTTGCCTTGAATCTCTGATTCTGAGGATTCATGACAGTTTCAAACACAGAGTAGCTCAGGTTGAAAGTGCATCTGGAGATGGTCTAGTCTAGTCCTATCCCTCAGCTCATGAAGGAGAAAGTTTCTCTAGACTCARCCTACATTAGCTTGCTCAGGATGTCCAGTTGGATTTTGGGTGTCTCCAAAAGACTTCACAGTTTATTCAGGTACCTTCTCTATGTTCAGTCCTCCTCACAGTAAAAAAAAAAAAATTCCTACAGCTACATTTAATTTCTTGTGCTKCAATTATTGCTCCACTGCCTCTTGCCCTGTCTTGGGCAGCCATGGAAAGAGGCACCTTCTTTACATCCCCCCCTCAGCTATTTGTCTGCACTGGTAAGATCTGCTCTGAGCTGTCTCATCCTCAGACTGAGCAATTCCAACTCTCAAAGCCTTTCCTTTCATGACAGATGCTTCAGTCACCTTTGTGGCCCTGCTAACTTGTATAAGTACCTTTGGTGTTGAACATCTGTGGTTATGGGGCTGTGGATATATCCCTTTCTTTAAACTTGAAATAGGTGAGATGCTCCAGACTCCCCAAGCATTTAAAGCATTGGTTATAAAAGAACAATACGAGGGAGAATCCAGATTTAAAGTACCTCCCTCGGTGTTGTCAGCCAGAAAAAATCAAATGGAAATGTTTTTTCTTCTGCATGCGTAGCGGCTTTGTAAGGCTGTATAAACTCTAAGGAACCAATTTCCCCGCAGCGCTTACGGAGGAGTTTGCCTCCAGGACTGCTGAGACGAGTGTCCTCCACTTGGACCACAACAACATCAGCCACTGGACTCCCCACTCTGGAGCCAGCCCCAGTGAGAAGGGATCGCAGTGCCAGCATCAAACCTCACGAATCATCTTCATCCAGGTTACAAATTGCCTCTTCTCTCTTCTGTGTTTCTCTTTGGGCAGATTTCTTTGGTTCTGTGTAATGATGTCCCACATTCTAAAATGCTGGCTGAGAGCTGTGTTAAAATTACGTCTTCACATTTCTCTAAATTGATTTGTCAAAGAAGCAGCACTCCCAATTTTTGTCAGACTATGCCAAAATTATTCATATTATTGGGTAGAAAAATTAATTTTAAAAAATCTATTAATGCTAATGAAGYGCAGAACTGCTCCATAAAATTGGAAGAAAGGCAAGATATGTGGCTTTTCTGAAATTCAAAATTTGGTTCTSGTAGAAAAAGATAGGACCTGGCAAGGCCTGACATCACCAGTGTTAACTTGGAAAGCTTGGGGAATGCAGCCCCAGAGAGCTGTTTTCTTCCCGGGCTGGCCTTTCTTCAGAGACCTAAACTTTTCCCATAGACGAGACTCTCCAGGATATGGAGGTGCTCAAGGCATCCTGCAGAGTACCCTGAAAGTCTCGTGCAAGAAAAACACGTGGTTTGCCAAAGTTCCCTTTGTGAGGAGTCCCATCTGTCTCAGTAAAAGTAAATACAAGGAARCTTTAACCAAATGTAAATGTTCTTCATTTAAAGACCTGTGGCTCCTGGGGTGCATTTGATTTATGCTGTTGATCCCCCTCTCACGTRGTGTGTAAGCAGCCCAAGATGGGAATCAGAGGCAGAGGGAGAGCAATTAAATATTATTGTTGGTCCTTTCCTGCAGTTGTTATATAACTCTGCAGGAGGAGCCAGCTGAACAGGCTATCAATTCTTCCTATGTTTAATGTCGCCAGTTGTGTAATTATAGCTCTGTCAAGCCTCCCAGCCTACTGTTTGTACTACTTCTTTTACAGTAGGAGAAACAATGTGTATTCCAGAAAGGAGGAAAATGAATCCTATAAGTCTAGCTTTAAAAATTTTGGCAGATGAAAAGAGGTCTGCTTTCAAGGAGAAGAATTTTGAACCTAAAAAAAAAATAAATCTTGGTCATCGGCCACTTTCCCTGTACCAAATTCAAGCACTCCACAGGTCACAGAGAAAGAAACATTTCAAAAGTTGAAGGGTAGGAGAGAGGCTGACACTGCAATTGCCCTGTAGCAGATTCTGCAGTCACAAAACCTGCAAATCGTTCCTCACAATGTGGGATATCACTTTCATATTTCTGTAATCATACATTTGCAAAAATCCCCCTTAACTCTCAGTCTGAGATTAGTAATCCTGTATTCTTCAAACCTCATGTCACTGAACTAGGTAGACATTGTCCTCTTATGTCTTCTAATGAYACTGGAAGAATAATAGAGCCCCCACATTCCTTCCCTCACCCACTTTCATATCGAGTGATTCTCCCTTAGGAAATCCAAGAATGTGGTTCAGAAGCTTTTGTTTTGTTTGGTTCACTGGGGTTWTTTTACTGTACAGTGGGCCAGTGTGTTATATTCTTCCTGTCAACTAAAAAACAAAGCAAATCCATAAAACAAAACAAACAAAATATTTTAGAAAACATCTGTATTCTTTCTTTGCTTCACTTCATCACAGATTTTAAGAATTTGGACCCAGTCAGCAAATATTTTTGGAGGTAATGCTTATTCTTCCAAAGCAATGTGTTTGTAGATGTAATGCAGTGCTACATCCAGTCCTATCAGCCTCCTGAGGAGGTCCCACAAGGGTTCTTGTGTATCTGCTGTGGCACCAGCAACAGAGGAGACTGGTTTCCAGTTCTGCTGAGAATTGGTGTCGCTTCTGGCTCTTTTAAGGAGGTATTAAAAGAGAACATAAATTTAATTTATTTCGAGTCAACTTTTGAGCCTCTTCGTACTGTGATAACAATATAATGAAAGCATCTTTGTATRAATAAGGCAAGCAGGCCTCAACACTGAGGGAAGTCCAGAGTTTTGGACCGTCTGCATTGTAAATATTTTTTCTGAGCACAGTACTGAGTGCCTCACAAACACCAGTTCAGCCAACTCACAGATATTGTTTTCCTCATCATATTTTGTGCTGTCTCAGTATCACGTACTTCTTGCTGCAGCTCCTAACTTCTTAAGAGCTGCCACTGAGGCTTTCACCTCTGTTGAAATTTGGCTCTTTGTTCTCTGTTTTTGCAGCTCTGACTCCTGGAACAGCTCCATTCTGATGACAATCACAAAGAGCAGGTCCTTCTCCACCTCCTACGCCGTGTCCTCCACCAACCACCTGAATGCCAAAAGGCAGAGCCGGCAAGGTGMGTGGGCATCCTGGGCTCTGCCAGCCCTGCTTTACTGCTCCCCATCACTAGCTGGTGCATCTGCTTTTCTTCTCTGTCCAGCCTGCTGCTTTTCTTATTTTTCCATCAATATAATACATTTATTTTATTTTTTTTGAAAATAAAAAAAAAAAAACAACACAGTGGCTTAAAATATTATAGCTCGTAGTCATGCCCCTTGTGAATWTTTTGACTCTTTTGATTTGCAGAAGTTAAGTCACAGCACAATGCAGCGAGTGCAATATGAAATTGTGCTGTGATTTATACCTTTGTAATTCCCTTGACTGTAGCAGGGCTGAGAACAGGGTGTTTTGCATAACATTTGTGACATTAGCTGTCTGTGCATACTGCTTGGCTGAGAYTTCCTAAAGCACAACCTGCATGGCTGGAAGCAGCAATTGGCTTGTCCTGGGCAAACATATCCGAGAMAAAACCTTTGTAACTCACAGGTCTGTCTCTGTATATTCACTGTTGAGAAAGTGCAGGTGATCCTTACTGATTTTCAGAGATAAGAAATATGGGGGTTTTCACTTATTTTTTTCAGCCTTTTAAAAAACTTTATTGCTGTATTTATTTCCTGGAAGAAAATAAGAAGGTGACTTTGGAATTGATAACAAAATGTGTAATATGACAGCCACGAAGCAGCCGTAATCCACAATAGTGTGGTTCTCCTCCCTCTAAAAATGCAGTGTAACATGATGTTTACCCATGCTTCAAAGTCACAATTCAGAGTCATCACGAGGCCTTCCTTTTTTGTATCAGCCTTCTTTTTATCCATACATGAATAATATTGAGGTAATATTACTCAGAGATCCTGGCCACCCAGCTATCAGATGGAAATTGACAGATACCTGAGGCCTGACATTGGAAAATTCAGAGGATCCCAGCTAAGAGATGAGTTTGAGGATATAACTGCACAATTATCTTGCATGTCTAGTGCTGTCATATCTCCTTTTCAAACTGAAGAGAGCATACAAAAGATCTTGTCTTGTACAAAGCTGCTTTGTTTTACTACAGTGAAGATAAAGTAGCACAATATTATCTTACAAAGTAATATGCACATAGGTAAATGAAYAAAATTTAACCTGGAAAATAATGGAGACATAGTACCAAGAATCCAAGAATTTGCTTTAGAACAAAATAAACATTTGACTTGTGATTTTCAGAGATTATCCCAATAAATTGACAGGGAGATGAGTGGGTATATAATATCTTGTACTTGGAAAACAACACTTATAGACCTCATCACTCAGTTTTACATTTAGCAATTTCTGCTTTCTGAAAGTGTTAGTAGTCATGACTTTGGTCCAAATACATGAGCTCCCCTTGATGAAGGGAGATCTCCTTTCCATCACAAGCAATTCCTAGGAATGCTGATGGAGAGGAGTGAAAATTTTGTGTCAGTGTTTTATGTAGAAGATTGATACCAATGGTTTAGACTGTTTATAATCATGCATTTTTAGTTGTGATTTGTTTTCCTGCTCCAACTAAATAATTGTTTCCATTTGCCCTGTTAATACAATTTAGACTTTTATGTGTCAAGTCCATTGACCATGTACAGTAATAATTAGTAGAAGTAGATCTAGCCAAATCTGTAAATATGTTAGTTTATAAAATGTGCCTTTAATTCACATTTGAAAATACTTCTAGGTTTGCCTATTTTGGCAAAAACACAAATGTTTTCGTATGTGATTTCACTGATCAAACTGAAGTCACTGTTTTATATCTTCAACACTGTACATTTGAAGAAGTTCTGGAGTACCTAAGCACATGGATGTACTTTAAAAATTGTCTTTGTATATTTATTCTTCTCTTATCTTGATTGTTAGAAAACCCTTGCTGTAGCAAGGCACATTTTCTSTCTCTTTTGCCAGTAAATGGTTGAATGTTGAATTATTGAAAATACGTTAGCTTTTTTTTGGTATATTTATTTGTGGTTACCTTCCCTGGTAAGTTCTGTCTTAAAAAAAAACCTAAACACACACAACAAAAAATATTTCAGGAGGCTGGAACCCAGACTAGGAGTAGAAAGCCTGCTGTGATTAGAGACATTATTGTGAAAACTGCTGTTTAAATTTTCAGGGCTTGTTTCAAACTGCTGAAAGACGACCATATGTATTGCATCCTCTAAGAGTTATGAATATTACTTGGTAACATATAGCTCAAAAATACTAAATAATCCAACTCAATCCCCTGTGCAACTAACAGACTGTGAAATGTTTTAAGGACATGTTTTTGTTGGATGGAAAGCCGACATCTCAATGAATTCATAAATGTGAAACAGAGGTTTTCTGTATTTTAAAGCAATTTCCCTGTGTCATGGCCATCTGATAGCATTTCAAYTGCTCTGAAGGCTGTAGTTTTCTGATCTCAAAACTAGCATTATCTCCTACTTGCAATTGTTGAATTAAGACACTAATATGTACCATGTTTGCTGAAGAAATACCCTTAATCAAAACTGAGATGCTGGATATCTCCAAATTACAGCACAGTAACTATCAGAATTTTTTTTAACCCTTGCAYTGTCAACAGTAAAATCACATTTTAGCCTCCTATCACAGTAAGTTACTATCAGGGAAAAAAAAAAAAMCACTGGAACTGTACATGTATATCCTGCAAGATTTATATTTTATAAACTTAGATCAACTTATTGCCTTATTTTAAGACAATTTTTATGTCTGGCATGCATTTAGACAGAGGGCACTATTCAAACATAAAACCAGTTCAAGTTCCTAMGGTCTTGATATCCTTTGGCTTTGAAGCTGAATGTGGTAAATTAACTGGGGCTGAGTTCCTACAAACTAAAGAACAGGAGGTAACTCAATTTCCATGCATTTCCTTTTAAGATAGATTGAGTTTGCTCCTCTGTGCTTTGAGTTGGATCATTTTGCTGAGAGTAGGAATTGCAAAGTGGATTCCAAGAGAAGGCAGCACTTTGTTTAAACTCTGGACTGGCTGATGCATTTCATCTTGGCAGTGGTGCTTAGGTTGAACGAGGGACAGAGAGAGCTACGCCTTGCTAATGTTGCACATGTGGATATTGGCAGTTTCTATGCTCTAGCTCAGGTGTGCAGTGCCATGTGCTGCAGTTAATGGCTGCAAGTTTCCCTTAGTGAGCAACAGATACTGAAAAACAAGCCCAAGCTGAAGATCAAAGCCAAAATCTACGAAGAATGCAGAAATGGCACCAGAGGTGCAGTTTTTATATAATGTATGACTACTAAAAATTGCTTTTTTTGGTATATTGCTAGTCTTCAAACCTGTAGAAATCCAATTTTTTTCTGGGAATGTGTGTAAGCCTTCCTTSTCCCTGCTTTACWAACAGTGACAGAGAAACTGCAGATGGGCCTGGGCACTGCCTGTTTGGGGCTGTCCCTAGAAGATGTTGATACCAACAGTCAGGCCACCAACATGTCTTTCATTCCATGCCTGTCCACTTAGTGAATCCTGCTCAACAGGGAAAGATGTTTTGTATTTTGAGCCACATCTTCAGCAGGTAAAAGTGGCTGATAGTAATGGAGATTCATCACTCTGTGACAGCCCTGGGCTTGGCACAGACTGGAGAAGAGTATCTTATTTATATTTTTTTTTGAGACTGTGCTGGTGCATCTCAAGAGAAGTATTTCTGCATAGTGAATTAATGCAACCATTTGCCACTTCTGTTAACTGACAAGACTCTTCTTGTCCTTGGCCAGGTATCCCACCAAATATTTCACCTCTCACCTCCCCGTGCCATTCACCGATCCAGGGAACCCCTGCCACAAGTCCTACAGGAAAAACATCTTCTGTGTCATTTCCAGAGTCTACAGATACTGACACCAAGCAGGGCTTAAAGCCACACAAAGTCTTAACTTCTACTCAGAGTGCACCTAGCCTGTCAGAACCTGTAATCAGCCCCTCCATCATCTGCAGCAGGTAAGTTAGTAATTTCACATGCCTTGGAATCATTTCATATTGCTCTCATGAACATGTTCTATTGGTCCACATACAAGTTTTTGTAATTTACTGCAGTGTTTATATTGATATTTCAAGTTTATAGCACTTGTGTAAATGTGTAGATCGATGCTGCAAGATGCTTTTGAAGTGGAAGACTGTTGGCTATGTTTATTGCTATGTTTATTGCTATGTTTATTGCTTTTGCTCCTGTCACATGGACAGCCTGATTCATAAACAAATTCTTTGTCAATAACCTGCAGATCACAAAGTTGGATTTCATGTTTACAACTTACCTTTCTCAAGCCATGCTCTTGACATGAGCAGTGGCCTTTAGGTCACAGACCAAGTCTTYCACAGCAGGCATCTGATGTTGGATMGAAAAATCTGACTGCTAGGGCTTAAAAGCTTCTGACCTGTAGGCTTCTGGCAAAGGTGGGCCAACAATGCTTGAAGGCTCCCTAATTTTGAACCTTCTCTCAGGAGTGGATCCTGTCTTCCCTGGGCAGAGTCAAATTAGGTACTGTGGTGATTTCTTTTTTTTCAGAAATCAACAGCAGATGAATTCTTTCTACTGCTAAGAGCTCCAGTAATACAGCTTAATTTCATACTTTAAAGCAGCCCTTTATTAGGTAACACAGACCTACTGTGCAAAATTAGCATATTGGAAAGAAAGTTGTTCTGTTTATCTTCTCAGGAAGGATTCAGTTGCTAAATCAAATTACTGGAGTTTGCAATACATGTTCAGTTCAGAATAGTGGAAAACGCTGGTATCCCAAAGTCTGTTCCAGTGCAGTTTCAAGGTTCCTTACTCACCAGAAGTTACTTTTGGTCATAGCATGAGTGGCCAGCCAGCAGAGAGTATCTGCTTTCAAGTTTTACTATCTTTGCAAATAATTTTTCATTTCTGACATCAGTTTCATAACTTTGGATGTTCTGTGTGCAAGGCTAGGAAATGGGTGTAAGAAACTCARAATTGAGATTGCAAGTGTGCTCAAGGTAATCATCCTTGCTGGAGTTTGGAGTAGGATCCCAACAGGCTTTTAAGATGGATTTAGATGACTAAATAGAAACTCAAGTATTGGATACCCCGCTCTGGCCCCGCAGATCCCAGGCGCAGGAAAGACACACGACGCAGACAGGTCCAGGTTTCTTCTTTATTAAATCTTCATAGCTCTTTTAGGTATAGTGCTTTCAGCTCCTTCTTATGTAGTGATATTCAGCTCTATGGACTGACCGCGCTCCTTGTGCCCTTTTTATAGGAATCCCTTATCTCTACCCGGTTTTGAGAAATGAACCAATCAGTGAAGTTCTAGACAGATTACATAACCAGAAAAACTCTCATACATTACRTTCCAGACTCCAATTGGTAAATGCTTTTCATCTATCCAATCCCACAGCGGCTGCCCAGCCCAGCTCCATCCCACACACCATATCATCTGCTCATGCGCACACTACTCATTAGTCCTGCCCACACTGAATCCAAGCCCAGCCCCCATACACAGCTGCAAGGACCACGGCACTCAAGTGCTTTTAAGAGTTTTCCAAAGGTGTACCAAAACTGAGATATGGACAGCTTTATTTGAAATTAAAACTATATGTCACAACAGAAATACAGCACATAGGTGCTTACACTCTTACTAAGCTGCGCTTTTATTACCACTTCAACAAAATACTGTTATTTCACAAGTGGTAATGATCTCTGGAAGCCTTCTGTTAAAAAAAAACAAACCAAAAAACAGTTAACAATTCAATTAAAAATGTCAAAAAGAAACCCAAAGTAAGGTAGATAGTAATGAAATATACTTTCTTGACATGTGCAGACTTTGATTTTCACTAGTTTCGCTTAAGCAAGAGCATATATCAGGACATGCTGTTAGAGSAATTCGTAAGTGATCATTTCTAATTCTGCTGAGTGGATGAGGCRGAAATCCTGTGCAAAAAATATTGAACAGTCCTGAAGTTAAGGAGTGTATYATAATGCCTGTGCATGAAGGAATTGAGTTAAAGTTGCATGGGCACGTTTACTTCCAACACGCAGTTGATTTCAAGTGTTTACTGGGTAGCTCAGTAATCTTCTTTTTAATACAGCTCTTTGTGGACCATACACATTAAATCAGTGTGAGTTTGCATATGTTCAGGAAATAAAGAGGTGCACTCATACTGGTGCAAAAGCCTTGTAGCATTACAACCAATCAAAGGCTATCACTGACCTTATAGAAAACATAAAGAATATAGGAGATAGAAATTAATGCTTTCTTTCATCTTGTTTATCAACCTGAATTATACAAGATTYATTTGCTTGCTATGCACTACAGGTATCATTGAAGCGAGTAGCATTTTTATTTGAAAGTCTTTCAGGAATTCATTATGTTTGCAGGGCATTCCAAGCTCCAGGATATGTTCTGGATGACCCAGTCAAAAGCTACCTGGCACAGAATTTAAGCCATTTTTCTATGTTGAACTTACAGCAGTGCAGAGCTCCTCGTACAAAGTTTGACCAATCCAAATAATTCTGTAATAGTTCCTTTGCAAAGATGGTAATATGTAAGATATGCCACAAAATGCTGAGTGAAATCACAGAAAATGTTTAAATGCCAGGTTATAATTAGGGTTTAAAGGGAATTATACACAAGGAATAAAGCTTTTTAATGGAAAGGAAGAGCCAGGCATTTAAAAAGATCATAATATTGTGATCCCTCCCAAAATGTCTTTTTGCTCTTCTAATTTCTGGATGATGCATCACACTACTCATGTTCTGTCCAAAATACCTTGGTTCTTATGTACTTGATATGCTGTCGTTGAAGAAATGGTAAAACATAATTTTCCTCCTTAAGAGGAACATATTCAAGTTTTAACCAATAAGAGAAATGCCAGAACATGACTATGTTCAAATTAAATTCTGTAAGATTTTATGGAACTCTGGCACATTTTCATAATTTTAATTCATTTTTACGGGGCAGTTGCAGTATAGAATTAGGGGATTCTTTTTGTACTGGTATACTTAGAGAATTTTTTAAAAATCATTCAAAGAAATCACATRCCACAGGTTTACTGTTGAAARCACAAATTTAATGGTGGTGGYCAGTTAATCCAAGGTCTTTTTTGCATTTTTGTCCAGAGATCCAATAAAACTTCAGCTTTCTCTTGTGATTTTGTCTGTAGAATGTACCTTGGACCATGACTTATACTGTATGACAATCTCACACTGCCAGCAGGAAATAATTTTGCATGAGACTGTCTAATGCACATGGTTCTTTATTTTTTGCACGTTTTATGTATTTCAGCTGTGGCAGACCCTACAACCAAATAGAAGCTGGTGATGGGACATTAAATAGAAACGATGCTACCACACACACCCTGAACAGAACAGGTAATTCTTTGTCAAAAACACCTCATTCCTTCAAATTCAGTAATCATCCACTGAAAGGGGAGACATGCTTKTCTGTCATATAAGGGGAACATACACAGGTGAGGATGTACAAATTGTCTTTGAGGCTCCTTCACTTTTTGTACGTGCAACATGTACAAAATGCTAMTGAAAAATGGAGTTAAAATATTAAGTATATATATTGTTTCCCTCATTTACTCAAATAATAGTCCTCAATTTTTTYTCTCTTCAATCCCTGATGTCATTTTTACACTCTGTAGGGTGTATCTTTAATGCCCTTGGACCGATCATCCCACTTCGGAGCCAGCCAAGCAGCACAAATRTATCATGAGTCAGAGATCCTGTTGCTGTTATTCGGAAGGTCACAGGATGACTTCYATGAAATCCTTGCTGTTCACAGCACAAACTTTGTGATTTGTTTTTGTAGATGATCCTGCCCAAGCCACTTCTGACTATGAGACCAACAACAGTGACAGCAGTGACATCGTGCAGAACGATGATGACACGGATTGCTCCAAGGAGCAGCCGCGGAAGGGATCCGGCTGTAGGTCCTACACGCCTGAGACCATCATCCTGCATCCCTTGACACCACCTGAGGTAGCTCCTCAAGGGTCCCCTAGCACAATAGACTGAGGGGAAGAAAAAAGCCAAAACAAAATCCAAACTAAACAAAAATGCAAAATCTGGTCTAAGGGTGCTTCAAGATATTATTGTAGGTTATGTCTTAAACARCAAATATTGTAGTGTGGTGAACAAGTGCTGAATGTCTCACAGCTTTCAGCTGTAAGACTGGTTGAGATGCAGAGGGAAAGCTTTGCTTAGTTAAGTTTTCCACAGTCTGTTGTACAGCTGAATTAATAATTTGAAGTTGGCAGGAGCTCTTGAAAAATTTATTGTAATCTGTTGGAGTTGGACATGCTGAGAGAAGGCATTTTGCTTGACATATTCTGGCATTTACTCATCTCCAGCTTCTAAGTAAAATGAAATTCCAGGGAGTGTACAGGGAGAAATGTGAAAGAAGGGGCACAACSCACCTTTTATTTGCAGACCTTGAAAAGCTGGTAGGTTTCAGCTTAAGGAGTATAAGTCTTCACTTGGACTGAGCTCTGTTAGCCATGTTAGAGTGTAATGAATSGGTCCTGATGCAGAAGCAAAAACTGAGATCTTTTTCTTCTGCACCACAGCAAATTTCACAATGAAGGCAGACTCCCTTGGAAATGAATGAACGATTCCCATGAGTGAATGAATGAGTGTGTCTCAGTGCTCAGTGCATACACTGATGTTTCATAAACAGAATTTGCTATCCATTCAAGTGAAACACATTTCAAAGGAGAGTGAATCGCTGCAGGGCTGCTAGAAATTAGGACATCTACACTGAGCCGAGTAAAGAACCACTGACTTACACATGATGCTAACATGACTTCAGTCTTTAAGAGCATAAATTTTTGCTTGAGATGCTTCACTRAAGTAACAATCCTCTCTATTCTGATTTCTGGCCCAGGACAAGCCTGTACTGGCCCCTGAGCCTCTGGTTATGGACAACTTGGATCCCCTGATGGAGCAGCTAAATAGTTGGAACTTCCCAATCTTTGATTTGGTGGAAAAAATAGGGAAGAAATGTGGTCGGATTCTCAGCCAGGTGAGAGATGTGCTTGTCTGCAGTGTTTGGGTGGAATGTTGACAGATTTGGACACAGTCATGTTGAAAGCCTTTGTCCTTACAAGCTGATGATCMAATGAACTGTGATCCCTGACACCTAATTCAAGGCTGACAATATGAACTCWGTCTCATTATATTCCTTACTTTTAAGTGTCTTTAAATTAAAAAATGCAAAAGAAAAAAACACACACCTATTTTGCTT
The DNA here is from genome assembly GCF_030028575.1 of Malurus melanocephalus. Taxonomy (NCBI): domain Eukaryota; kingdom Metazoa; phylum Chordata; class Aves; order Passeriformes; family Maluridae; genus Malurus; species Malurus melanocephalus. The sequence continues at coordinate 648,786 of NW_026623344.1, forward strand.
TCTRCTCTCTGATTTTCGGAATATTCTTTTGAGATGCTTCCATCCTTACTGAGTTCTTTGGGAAAGGATTTCTCACGGGGTTTAGCATGGAAGGGCTAAACAGTAAATATACACAGAGGATGGAGGATATGCAGAGTTTTGGTCCTCTTTTATACTGAAGATTTCAGCCAGGCCAGGCAGGAAAGCAAGATTTGAGGAAGTGGGGGTAAAAAGAATCCTTGCTAGAGTCCCTAATTTTTAAAGAATCTGAACTTTGAGAGAAAATTCATGCCATTATTATGCAGGGAAGACTAATTGGCTGTGGGTTAGGATGGCAGGGCTTACTAGTCTTTCTTTCTCAGAACTCTCAAGTTTTTATTCCTTCCTATGGGTTTAATTCAGTTACTGACACAGCCTGTCTCTCCCCAGCACGATTAGTGTCACTTTCCATAATCACTTTCTTGGCTGAACTTTCTACTCTGTTTTGCCCCTTTTCCTGGCACACTGACAAATTAGTCATTTTTTYTTATGAAAGTATTGAAGATTATTAAACAGGAAAAGCAAGTAATTATTTTTATTATTATTTAGGGATGAAAGGGCAAAAAGCCCAAGAGAATCTGACTGAACGAGTTTCACTTTACAAGGCATTATGTAGTGGTGAGTGCTGGAAAGAAGAGATAAAGTTAATTGGTACAATGTGGTGCAATTATCACCCCCCCAGAAACACAGAGGTTAGTGTGTCAGGCAGATCTCAGTGTAACAAGCTCCAGAGAAYGCTGGATCAAATCACAGTCCCTTGGTGGTTACCTATTATTCAGCTAGATTCAATTATCTGGTGGTCAACAAGGAAAACCATGGCATGAATTCAAATTTATTCTGTGGTCTGCCTTTTAGTGTTCTGTAGCTTGGCAAGCCACATCTGTGTTTGACCAGCCTGCCAATTCTCTAGGTTCATTTTAGAAACAGGCAAACTGTGGCTGGCTGGATATTGATATAAAAGCAGTGGATATTGATATAAAAGCAGTGGATATTGATATAAAAGCAGTGGATATTGATATAAAAGCAGTGCTCGTTGAGGCAGTTTTGCACTGGACCTTGAGTGTGCGGTTGATGCTCTTCTAGACCATACTGCTCATTTTTCTAATATCATGGAACAATGATAGAACGATAAATGAAACATAAAGGAAAACCAGAACTTTCTTTTAATGGTATAACCAACAGCTAAGATGAGCCAAAATTTGTGCTGGTTTTACATGGACACCTCTGTAGGCTTTAAGCACTTTACCAAGCTGCATGGAGTTCTGGACCTCTGGRCACAATTCCCCTGTGCCTCCTTCAAGCTGCATTAAATCTCATCACCCTATTTCCAAACGTCTGCTTTTTGCACAGGTTCTCAGCATGTTTCTGTTTCACAGTACCACAAAATGAGGCCTGTGAAATAAAATAGAGAAGCTTTAATAAGTAATATTGTGATGAAAATTCAACATTTTCTGTAACAGCTCTTTTTAATAGCTCCCTCTCCCTAACAGCAGAATGTCCAAGTTCAACCTTGTTCACAAAATAAAGGTAGATCCTTCCTTCCCCGACCTATTCAGATGTTCCTAACAAAATTATTTTMAGGAATCAGGAAATCTAAATAAATCTTTTTCTCCAGCCAAAAGCACTATTTTTTTCTAGTTTGATTTTAAAATCCTGGGATATTAYTAACAAATGAAAACAAAAGCTCCAATGATTTATTCTCTGTATTTTGCTATTAAATGGATTCATCTATAAAAAAAAAAAAGTAAATTAAGAAGCTGAATTAACCATGTTTGCCTCACTAGGTTAAATTTATGAGATGGAACAAAGCAGAGTTGACACGTGCCTCTAGGGAAGCATTCGGTTTAGAAAGCAAATGCTGGCTTAGCATCTTTGAAGCTGCTTGAGATGTCTGTTCCTTCTTTGTGGAATGTTAAATTGGTTTAGACATACAAAAAGACCCCAAACCAGTCAGCAACCAYGAAAGCATCTGTGCAAACTAGACTGGCAGGCACAGTAAATGTGACAGTGACAAATACACATGGCAGGGTTCAGAGAGGAATGTGCATTCGGTCTCATTTCAGAGACAAAGAGCCGAGCTCTCAGAACTGAGCTGCTGCTTCACAACAGGCCATAAAGCTCCTGTAAGACTAAAACCTGTAGTTTAGCTTTGATTACTGGGCCCACAGAGAGAAGTGGAGGTGCTCCTGTGCTGGCAGTACAGGAGCAGTGTCAGAGGCAGGGTGGCATCACTGCCACATTACTTCTGACTTGGTCCCTGCATGGTAACAAGAGGATTGTTTGGTCCTGTCATCATCACTCATGGGGCTGGGATATTCCTGGGATCATCACCCCAGCCCTGTGAGGAGTTTGTCAGAGCCAGACACTGGGTGCCAGCAATTTCRAAGAAACTCATCTGAAGAAAACAAATGCACAAGACACAAAAAAAGAGTGCAAGAAGGGAACTGAGAAGGGAACTGCTAATCTAAACGTTGCACATGTCCTCCAAGGAGAGCCATTCCTGTGTGTCTGCAACACCCAGGAGAGGAGCTACATGTAAATAATGATGCCCAGTTCCAAAGCAGCTCCCATTAGGAATCATGCAGAAGTGCTTGTCCTTTGTCAGGCAGTGACTTTAGGGTCCAATTGGTGAAAGAAGTGAGAAGATCAAGCAGTGATTTTACTGACCCCATTGTTTTGCRCATCAAATTCAAACTTGTCTTCAGAAGTGCCCATCTTGCATCAGCCACTGTCTAACTTTCAGAGCATTCATCTTTCCTGAACACCTCGTCACTCATCCAKCACATTCTCCTTCCCAACGGATCTTCTCCTGGATGTTTACAGTCAYCTTTGGTGAAGGAACAYTTAGAGCAGCTCTGCTTCCTAAGATATATGCTGCCTCTGATATCTGTTGAAATAATTTTTATCATTTCACTTCTGAAATGGGAGAGAAGGCAAGGACACAATGCATGGGATCCACATGTTTCCACCTTCTGTCTGTCCTTCACTTGTTCCCCCTTTTCTGGAAATCGATGTGACTCAAGAATGCTCCTTGGATAAGTTTGTCGAGAATTTTTTCCAAAGGCACTGAAGACCTGTGGACATCTTTATGTATTCAGGTTTCTGAGATGTTGGCAAAATTTGAGGGATCCGTGTGCCTGAAGGGAAGAGAAGAACATCTGGAAGGTTGTAATGAAGAAATGCGGAGGACTCCTAGACACTTATATCTTTGACTGTGTRGCCACATCCCTATAGAAATAGCAGCAGCTGGATCAGATGAATTTGAGAAAATGCTACCAGGAAAGCAGATTTTTGTGGGGCAATTTGACTTAAGGAGTTTTATATCAAATTATTAGAGTTTTTCTGATCTACTTAGCAATATGAAGATTTTGTTGTTTTTTTTTTCTTTCAGGTATCATACAGGCTTTTTGAAGACATGGGGCTGTTTGAAACCTTTAAAATACCAGTGAGGGAATTTATGAACTATTTTCATGCCTTGGAGTGTGGATACCGAGAGATACCTTGTAAGTAAAAAWTCCCAGCAGATAATAGTGCTTCTTTAAAGTTTTGGGGATTTTCCACATACTTTTATATTGAAGTCTTTCTTTTCTCACTATAACAGCTACTTTTTTTTTTCTTCTGCTACATTATGACCAAATGAGTGGCTGGTCAGAGGCTGGTGCTGAACCATAGCCTCTCATCTTTTCTTCACTGAGTTTCATGACAATTCCTGGCAAAATCTGCACAAGCCAGAAATCATATAAAGCTGCTATTATAACTGTAAAGACTGTTTCCTGATGATGCAAGTTTACCCCGGTGCCCCAGCTGGAGTTTCTAGAAACATTTAGCATCCCAAAAGCAACTTACACAGTAGCAGTGATGTTCTACCAAAGGAGATTAGTTTTTTAAGCAGAAAAAATATGCCAAATGCATGAGTGAATCCTATTCTTTTGGAACTTGACTGATATTTTTCAGTGGGAACCATTTATTSACTGAAAAACCTGTTTTCAGACATCCCCAGAGTATTTACTAATTCAAATCAAATTTATCAAACTGCTTTAACTRCAAAAAGCTGTTGTTTCCCCAAAAAGAAAGAGCTATTACTTCCCTTAGCTGGCAGATAAACCCAGCACTGGGGAACAYGGGACACCCCGTTTTCTCCATTCTCCCAGAAAAATGTGGGAGACATCATTATAAGAAGCCATATAATCTCTCTGTCAAAATAATAAATACCAATTGGAGCAGCTTCTGTGGGAAGGATTTAAGGAAAGCTACCTCAAAATAGCTTCAGCCAGGTGGTTGGACTCTGTTCCTGGAAGGTGAGAGACCTGGTTTCAATCCTTTCCCTGTGTTTGAACTTGCTCAGGATCTACAGCAGCAGATTACAGCTTGAGGAGGTTCAGAGAGGGAAGTCCCACAGTCTGTTCTACTGGAGCCATGCCTTTCTGTTGAAAACAGTTAACTATTCTTAGAGTTTCTGGAATTTTGTGAACATAGCCCTCTATTTCCCTGTTTTTTTTTTTCTTAAGTGTGTTTTGTTTTAGCAAAGAGGAATACCTTGTCTAATACAAAATTAATTTACCTTCCTTTTTTTCATTTCTGTGAAAAAGGTAAAACCCAAAACATCTCTGATGCTCATGTTAATGTTGGTTTTGTCTCTGCTGGATTGACTGGCACATGGTACCCACTAGATGGTGCTGATATCCCTCTGTCAGAAATGTCCTGATGTTTTATAGCTGGGTCCTTTTCTTTCTATCACAGATCACAACCGAATCCATGCCACTGATGTTCTACACGCAGTGTGGTACCTTACAACTCAGCCTATCCCAGGACTCCCAACTGTGATCAATGACCACGGGTCAGCAAGTGATTCAGGTATATTTAAATGTTGTGTTCCTTAAGTTTCTCTCATGAAATTTTCTGTAAGAAAGCCAGCAATTGAGGATTGCATGCAGAACTTGTTGCAATCTAATGCAATGTAACRTGGTGTTGTAGTTCAGTAGCACAATGGATGTTGAAGGTGTTCGGGTGTGTTTGTGTGATTTTGAAGAGAATGGAATTGTTCCTCCAAAACCTAGTACTTAACATTTAATGATGTGTGAATGCAAACCTTTGTGGTCACCTATAACGACAAATCTTTGTCATAATTTGATTTTTGCAATAGGTTTTTTCCTAGGAAAACTGTATTAAAAGTGTTTTTCAGTGCTGCACCAGAAGCAGCATAGATTTAAATCCTTAAACCCTGCATTGTTTTGCTATTGTAAAATCTGGGGCATGCAGATAGTGCTGTGCATTTGCCACTGCTTGGCTGTCATGAAGTGTTCTTTGCCTTTCCTCACTGTCTTCAAGAAAGAGGCTTGTTACCATCTGGCAAGTAACTTTACAAGACAACTCTTCTGCTGTTATGGTTGCTCATTACAGGAGGCTCTTGCATTTTTATGTTAACTTCTCCATGTTCAGCTGTGGAACTAGAGGACCTGTCTGTGTTTAGTGGGAATTCTCAGAGAGTTACTGGAAAAGCAGGAGTTTGTSCCATTTCTGCTTTTTATTTTTTTCAGATGTGTTTGCATAGCRCTTACATATGTTTTGTAAAACTCTCCAGGTTGTTTTGGTGGGGCAGAAAATGTTTTATTCCTGGAAAAAATTGTTAGCAAGKGATTTTGGTGGCTTTATGGGTGAGGTGGAATGAAAGCAGTTGAGTTTCTGATGTTTGTTATTCAAAAGACATTATTCAGCTGCATGCAAGGTCCATTCAAGGTCATTCAGATTAAATTAGCAAAGCATCTCAGTACCTGTTACTGACAGGTATGCTCAAGATACTTAAAAAAGAGGATGATAAAAGGATTATCAGCAAAAATCCAAAGTCTAGACATTTGTATAGGAGAACATACACTCTAATTTAGTTGACAAATTCTAGTCCATTGCTTTAAGGACTGTCACTGTCTCATAAACTTCTCTACATTATGAAARAAATTAGAGAAAGGAGTGGGAAGATCAAGTTTCACCACAAAGCTCCAGCATGGCTGTAAATTCATGTCTCACTGCTTGTAACTTATTTAGTTTGAAAATAGTTTTTTTTCTGGATGGCMAAAGATCCCCAGGTGAGATCAGAAATTGTTCCTTTCCAATTGTTTGCCTTACTGTACCATATCGGATTATGGGCACAGGAAATATGGAGTTCAGGTTGTGTTTACTCCTCTTTTATGCTCTGTAAATCTGCTCCTTCTCTCCCTGCTTTGTTGCCTCTGTCTTAGCAGGTCACTGAAGATGTGGCATGGATTTTTTATTGTTTCTATTTCTCCATTCCTGCTCAGATTCTGACAGTGGGATCACTCACGGCCATATGGGTTACGTGTTTTCGAAGACATACACACCTACAGATGACAGCTATGGTTGCCTGGCTGGCAACATCCCTGCCCTGGAGCTGATGGCTCTTTATGTAGCTGCAGCCATGCATGATTACGATCACCCAGGAAGGACCAATGCCTTCTTGGTAGCAACGAGTGCTCCTCAGGTAAATAAATCTCTCTTCTCAGTTTGGAAGGTCTTGGTGACAGCTTTTCCGTGCTAGTGGTGCCTGTGGCTTCCATTAAGCACAAGTCTGCCAAATATTTTGAATCAGCTTGTCAAAGTGACAGAAATAATCACTTCACTTGGGGATTGCTGGTAAGAGTCTTTATACGCACCCTCTGTGAGCAGAGCTGTTAAGAAAGGTACCGATAAACTGTGTCAGCAAAGGAGAGGCTAAAGCTCTGCTGACTGATACAGAATCTGTAACTGTGAAAGAATGAAAGAATTATTCTACCCAGAAAGGCACAGAAAGGTTAAAATAAAATTTTAAAATCCCACTTGTGTAGTTGACTTGCTTTGCAAGTTAATCGTGCATGATCGTAACACATTTTCTGTTGTTTCTATAGAATGTGAGCAGCTGCAGTCTATGAAAGTGTTTTTGCACTGTGCATCACTAAAAGAGGCAGGGAGTGTGGAAAATAATCTCAGTTGTATAAATGTAGGATTGAGGCTTGCCTAAGSTTACACAGAAGTTGCTGCTTGTCCTGGGAGTTGAATTCAGCAATTCTGAGTCACTCTTTGTTGGCTTAGTTATGAGATCATATTTCCTTACTTTACATAGCTGACCCACTTGGCTTCAGCACATTGTGCTGAAAAATGCTTCTATGGATAAGGAAACAAAAAAAGAGATRTCTTAATGGTGGCAACTCAGGTAGGGCTGAAGAAATTCTAGATTTACTCTCCAGCTTGCAACAAAACTTGCTCTGTCACCAAGAGCAAGCCACCTGAACTCRCTCTCATGTCAGTTTGTGTCTGTGAATTGGTAGTAATACTTCTCATCCTTGCCATGCATTTCTGTGAGCAGGAACTTTGCTATTCTGGCCAGGTAAATAGATTGAGAAAAGACATAATCTAATTGTAAGAAATAAGTGACTATAGCTTTGYGGTTGTAAAAATCAGAAAAGGAAGTTAAATGATTAGCCTTTATGTATTGGCTCTTGTTTGWATATAAATTAATAGGAAAAATAATATTCTTGTTATTTTCTGATTGGAATTATCATCACTATGAGAGTAACATATCTTATTTTGGTAAAGATTTCACCAATTCTGGAATTTAACATTGAGAAATCTGTCAGGCTGAGAATGTGTTTTCAGGCTGCAAACTGGAATTTCTGTTGTTTCTGCGTTCGGAACCAGTCCCACATGGACACAACTGCCTGGTGCAATTACCACAGACAATAATCCRTTAAGTGAGGTTAATTCTGAGAATCAGGGAATCACACACCTATGTTACATTMGCCATAACCTGTGGTCTGAAACAGAATAATCTGCTGTGATTTTGCTAAGATGTTCCCCCTGCCCCGGTTGCCTCCACAGGCGGTGCTGTACAATGACCGCTCCGTGCTGGAGAACCACCACGCTGCTGCTGCCTGGAACCTCTTCATGTCCAGGCCAGAGTACAACTTCCTGGTCAACCTGGACCACGTGGAGTTCAAGCATTTCCGCTTCCTCGTCATTGAGGCCATTTTGGCTACTGACCTGAAGAAACACTTTGATTTTGTGGCCAAATTCAACGCCAAGGTGAGATTAGCTTGGGTTGCTGGGGGACGGTCAGAAAAGATTGTGGGCCTTGGTGGTATTCAGCAAAAAGGGTTTTATTTCCTCTGAATGTCCTTTTGGCTGCTGTAAAACATTGAATAATAATCTGGCATTTCTGTTGGGTTTTACTCATTTAAACTTTGTGACACAGCTCTCTTCTTATACATATTTACTTTTTTTCAGAAAGTGCTTTAAGGCTAAAAATATTATGGGCTATTTTTACATTCTGTGTTTCAACATTGCTTTCTTGCTCACTGGCACTTTAAACCTATTAGCAAAGTACTCGGGGAAAAAATCAAAGGTGTAATTACCAAGTTTTGATAATGGTTACTCTAAGTGAATTTTTGCTGATTTAGTCATACTGTTGAATTATCAAGGCACAGAAATCCCAAAAATTTTGACATTCTAGYTTCAAATGCAGTGAAAGCCTGGTCTTCCTTTCCTTTGTCTTTCCAGAGAAAGGTCACTAAAGATCTTTTCCTGCATGTTCCATTGAGTAAGCAGAAAATCACAAACCTGGGAGACCATTCTTTAAAACTCTTTACAGTTCCAGCGTAACTTATTGGAAATCACCTCCTATTAAGTTTGGTAAAATAACTCCATCACCCATCAAAGCTGTTGGCATGTTAACTAGATTCCTGCCTTTGGATCCACTGTTGCCTTTCTGTTCCTTGTGAGAAACCCCCCGAAAAGGTTGTGTTTTGTATCTAGGGTGTCCCAGCTGTTTTGGTCACATGGATAACATGCTTTCCTGTGGAATTACTTAAGATAAATCTGTATGCTGACACTTTGAAACCTCCAGATGTGTGACAGGTTTTGTTTTCCATTTCCCTGTAACATCTCTCTGTTAGGCTTTAAGAAGATGTAAAGAAAGGCCTTAAATATGGTCCAGGGTAGATGGAGAACTGATCTGTAGATCCATAAATGTCTGAGCTCCTTCTGCACCCYTGCTAGTCCTGTCCCTGCCGACCTTCGCCTTCCTGCTTCTCTTTTAGAGTAGTTGATAGTGTGTATCAATTTTTCTTGTGAGCTGCATGGGAAAAACAAAGAAAAGRAAAAATGAAGGAAATAGTTTCAGCCATACTTAGATCAAACAGGRAAATAAGCTCGTTACAGGCATCTTCACACCGCAATTAAGCCATCAGGTTTATGGTAATTTATATTTATACACCAGTTAGGTATTAACTGCTTGAAAAATGTCATGGAAAGATTGCATTTGTTTGTTTTCCTAGCTRGTGCTTTCAAACAGGTGCATAATCTGCTAAATAAAGATTTCTCATTATTCATCTCAATGTTCTTTGGTTTTTGCTTATTTTTCTTTTTCCATATGGTTAATTCCAGCCTGGTCTTAGCTCACTTGCTTATGCTAGTGATTTTATTAAATAGCTAAATATATTGTACAATATCCCAGGTCAGAAATTCCTCTGTGGATGCATCCTTATGCCCAGGATTACTGTCACGGTTTCCTTTCTCCTGTCTTCTAGGTAAACGATGATGTTGGAATTGACTGGACCAATGAGAATGACCGCTTGCTGGTTTGTCAGATGTGCATCAAACTGGCTGACATTAACGGGCCTGCAAAATGCAAAGATTTGCATCTGCAGTGGACAGAAGGCATCGTCAATGAGTTTTATGAGCAGGTAAATAAATGCATTCCAAGGCTGCATGTCTGGTGTTAAAGAGTCCTGGAGCATGATGAGTGAGTATCACAGAGAATAGGGTAGAAGAGGTTGKCTACAGTTACATTAATCCATTCTTTGGATGCACCAGGGAAAGTCCATCAGTGTGAAGTGTCCTCAGAGACCTCTGAGGATGGTTTTTCTACAGGCTGAACTGTTCCTTCTGTGTTCTTTGAAGACATCAGCTGGTTCTCACGGCTCTCCTCTGCAGTCTCACACTTTTGTTGACACTTAGTCCCCAACAGTGGACACGACGTCCTTTTTCACATGATCTAAACAGAGCAGTGGCATTATTTTAGCTTCCCTGYGGGCCACAACTCTTATATTCAGAGAAGGACTGAAATACTGACTATTAGCTTATCACAGACCAACCACATCTGCTCCCTACAAACTCACCCTGACCCATACTTTATTTTTAAGACAACACTTCCAGCTCTCAGAGGTTTGTCAGTACAACTGCACTAATTATGCAAGGCCATGCTGGTGGCACAAGGAAGAAGGACAGCCACAGATTGCTTTTCAAAGCCCTGGGAATACAGCCAGGTGCTGGTCCTCTCTTTCTAGGTGTGAGGGAGCCCTTAACTGAACCTTTTCTCATTATAACCTATTTAGCCCTGCTGAGTGCAAGGGTCAGGGCCATTCCCACACTATTCCTCTGTTTCCAAGTGGGAACATTTTGAATGTTCTGGTCAGATTAAACTCCACATCCTGTCTTTTCCAGATGAAGCAAACAGGCTAAATTAGTGAACCAGACAACCCACAGACTTCTCGGGGAGGCTGTGCAGTAACTTGGAGTCACAGACTAATCCCTTTCAAAGCCTTTTCAAMTTCCCTTAAATTTACTACCCTTACAGTTTGGAAAAAAAATCKAACCAGGATTTGCTGCTGCCTTCTGGAGTATGCAAAGGGACAGAAAAAGGGACAAAATTCAGACACTGACCTGAAGCCTCTTCATTTCTTTCAAATCTCCCCAGAAAAAGAAAGTACAATGAGCCTTATGTATTTTATTTATCTATGTGGTTCCATTTTTTGTTTTCCTTTTCTTCTTAAACAAACTTCATCTCCCAAATTTTCTTTCAGGACATGCTTTTCTTCTTCATTACAGCTGTCCCAACAAACTGTACTTCACAATTCTGGTGATGATCGTAGCTTGTGTGGGTGCCTAGTGCATGCAGACAAAAGCTGTTAATCAGATGTATTATATGACTTTCCTTTGTTCCARCTGAAGTAATATCAGAGGAAAGTGCCCCAACAGATTAAAATCATCAAAGTGTTGGACAGTGAATCAAGCTTGGGAGGATACAGATGTGGGAAGATGTTGTGTTATCTGTTCCACAGTATGAATCTCTGCTATTTTCCATCATTCAGAAATGGGATTCAAAACAGAGAACATTTTCTTTCTTGGACTTACTTTTGGCATTAAGGAGGATAAGTTAGATTCTCAATTTATAATACCTGTATCAAAATCCCTTTTTCTTTCATTTAATATGCTACAAGAGGTGTATCAAACCATGTTCACCTTGCTTTAAAGTATTAGATTTTTTCCGAGACTGGAAAACACCAATTCCTTTCAAGAATTTCACACCCACATAAATAAAAATTGCTTATTAAAAATGTTTTTTAATAGAAATATTAAAAATCCTTTGTCATATTGTTATTGGATGTTTCTTTCTTTTCACATGCACAGCATAATTATTTGAAGATGGGTTAGACATGCTAGAATTAAAAAAAAGCAATACTGCAAGATGTTTCACGTAATAAAATATGTTTTAACAGAACATTAAAAGAGAATTTGTAAATATTTTAACAGTCAGTATTTTTCCCAGCTCATAACTAGGAAATCTCAGATATGTTTCTCTAAAAAAGAGCAAGCTGTCACCTCTTCTTAATTTGCCTGTTATTTCAAGAATGGATGGCATGTTTCAGTGTTTTTCAACACAAATATTTTGATTTTAATGATGGAACATAACATTTTGGGATGGGTTACTTTAAAGTAACAAACAAAACACAAGGAAATGAGATATTTGCTGTACTTGCTCCAAAATTTAGCTCTCATTTTTTTGGCCTTCACCAAATACAGATACAGACAGCGTGTTGGTCAGATAGGAAGACGGTTACTTTTGAAAAATTTGCATTACAAGGAGATAAATATGAGCAATGTATAAAATAATGGAAACTGAAAATGTATTTTCAAATCCTCCTTTATATCCTCAAATATAGAACTCTGTATTGAATTGAAGTATTAACTTGCRTGTCAGGCTTGATCAGGGAGGTTAGGTATTTTTGGGGGTGGGGAGATGGCATCTGGTCATGTCTGCTCAGCTGAAAACTCATTGATATCACCAGAGGTTTTTCTTTGATAGGGAAGTGAGTACATGAGATTTGGTTCTGTAATAAATTTTTACTTTCTTTTACATCATGAGAGGAGAGAAAAAAAAATTTCTTCTACCTCCCTCTCTCCTCAAAAAAAGCTAACAAAAAGCTTTATGAGAAAGATTTACTGCTCTTGAGCAAATGCCTGCTTTCACAGGGATTATTTTAATAGTTGCAGGAAACAAATATTTATGACCCAAAGCCCAGAGTACATCTCCAGATTACTTTTAACAAGGACAAAATTAAGAAGAAAACCAGTCTGGTGAGATAGACCTGGCCTGTAGAGTTTTTCTTGTTTGCTGTAAACAAGGTTGCTGCGAACTAACAAACATATAATCAGAAGGGATTTTTTAAAAATAATGTCAAGAAAAAAATCAAAAAACAATTTTCAAGTTTCCACAGTGTAAAATACAGGACAAGGTCTAGGGGCATCATTCTGCAGAGTCATTAACAACATCCTTGTTAAATTCATATTATCAGTAGAGGGTTGGTATCAGCTCCTGCAAGATGAGAGCTGCAACTTTGACCATTTTACACTGTAGCAATGTCATASTGTAAGTACCATTGGTATTCAGTTGTTCTTTCAGCATTTTCAACTGGTTGGATTCACTTTACTCCTTTTTGTGCCAGAGTTTTGTTCCTTTTAGTTCAGAGAAATRACAGCTATTTTTTCATCTCCAGGGTGATGAAGAGGCCAGCCTGGGCCTGCCCATCAGCCCTTTCATGGACCGCTCTGCCCCTCAACTGGCACACCTCCAGGAATCCTTCATCACCCACATCGTGGGACCWCTGTGCAACTCCTATGACTCAGCGGGGCTGATGCCAGGAAAGTGGATAGAAGATAGTGATGAATCAGGAGACACTGATGAGCAAGAAGAGGAAGAAACAGCAGAAATGGAAACTTGTGAAAATGCCGAATCCAGTAAGTTGTTGACACATTTTCCAAATTTCCAAGCTCCATGTTGTGACCAAAACATTAAGCAGAGGCTGTGAGCTGGCCAGGTTCAACATGGACCTCCTCCAGAATGACGGTGAGTCAGTGCTGGCCTTGCTGAAGCTGTAGCCACTTACATTGTTAATGGAGATGCTCCATGGTTTCAGAGCMAATGTGGTTCATCTCTACCGATTATTTTCTGCCTCAGCTGAGGTTTCTGGTGGTGGATCAACTCTCTGTGCATAAGGACTTTCTAGACTGTTTCAGGACTGGTGTTAATAGACTGCAAGATTTTCAGTTGAAAATTCATGTTTGGGAGAAKATTTTTCATGGAAAATACTCATCATTTCCATGAGTTAGTATGACATACAGGAATAATAGAATGAGAGTCTGAAATGCTGACGCCATAGAAGAGTTCTTAAAATTTAATTTTAATGCARATCTCTTCAAGTTAATGTGCAGAAGAGTGGGGAGAGAATTGTCACTGAGCATTGCTGTGTTGTGTGCTGGGAGCTGCATAACCTGGCTAATCACTAACTAAAGCTCATATTCTCCTGCCTCTGCTCTAGAAGGGCAACACTGCCAGTATTTGCTGTGCAGAGAGGAAAGCTTTTTATCTTGAAAGGAGATTTCAGGCACTTAAAGAGAAAATGCTGCAACTCCAGATCTCTTTCTTTTATCAGTTTAATCCTGCATGTTTTACCTTTTTCTTTCTTACATTTTTTTCTCAATCTGAATTTTCTACTACTATTCTTTTATTTCATTCCTGTGGTTCATCTTTCTCTCTCTCCCCTATGTCTAGAACTTTTAGGAAACTCYAGCCTTAAGTATACTCATGAAATATCAATACATAGCTTTTCCCCTCAAAAGCCTCAAGTTTTCTGTTCTTTCCCCACACTTTCATGCCCTACATGGGTATCCTCCCTGTTTTCTGTTGGGAAAGCTGAGAAAGATTTGATGAGTGCAGTGAATCACATCTGGATATGTAACTCCTGATGTGCAGCATTAATCTTTTGCTTCTTGAAAGATCCAGAGATAAACTATGTTTAAGAAATCATTGCTGTTGTTCACACACACACACACACACACACACACACACACACACACACACTTGCACATATTTTAAGTTTAGCAGGTTCACATGCACAAAAAATCTCGTAGAGAACAGCAAATATCAAGTAAAATGACACACATAAGTTGATTTAGCACCTTATGATCTATCAGTTCTGTAATAGGCAGAGCCTCACATTTGTGGCAGATTGGCCAGGTGCCTGCTAGCAGGAAGTRTATGCAATTGGTAACTAACATAGACCACAAAGTCTGAAACTGATATTGCTGTAATAAAAAAAAAATATGAAGGATGTTCTCATGTATCCATGGAGTGTCTAACCTTACTCTGAAATCCTTGATTTCCTTTTATCATGTATCTCTATTCACTTATCTCCTGTATCACCATTAGTGGAGTCGAACAATGCTGTTTACATCTTAAAAGCACTGATCATTATTAACCCTTTTCACACTGCAAACAGTCCGATTTTAGTAGTCTTCTGGTTTCTTTTTTTTACATTCTACACTGTTACAGTACTTTACTATTCAGCCTGGTGTTTTTACTAGATGGTTTTCAAAACCTTAAAATATAATGTATTAGAAGTTTTGAATTGTCCAGCAAATTCTTTCTACTTCTTTCGATGGGGGGCACTCAGCTTCTCAATTGTACCAATATGTAGAAAATTGTTTTCTTCAGGTTCCCTTAATTCTCCATGACTGTGCAGATCTTACTCAGCATTCTGTGAGATCTTTTGTGTCAATGTAGGGACTTCATAGTTCCTTAGAAATTTGTACCTAAGATCAACACAATTTTGGATGTTGTAAACTTTCTAGATGAAACAATAAAAGGTTGAGATGTCAGATACACAGACATTAAGACTTGTAAAGATATTGGCAAAAATACTTTTCTTGATGAAAATGCCTTTCAGGCAGATTGAAATATAATTGTGGTAGAAAACACTTCACTTTGGTCCTGATTAATTTGCTGAAGCAGCTGAGGTAAAGAGTTATAAGGCTAAAGGTAGCTTTAAGTAATTTTTTCCTATACAGAAGCATGTACTTTCCCTGAAGGTCTGATGCAAGTATAGGAAAAAAACAGACAGTCTTTAGTGGTTCTGACAAATTTTAACACCACAGCACAAGATGTGGGGTCACCTGGGAAACCCAGGAGAGAATGTCCTGCTGTGGCATTGGCAGGGTAAGGGCTTCTTATTAGTGCTAAACCTGAAGGTTTCCTACAGGGARCCAAGGGCTTTCTAATGAAGGATTGAATTGGATTTGGTCTGTGCTCAGTGAAAAGCTCTTTGTTTCCAGTTCAAAAGCTTCAAGGGCTAAACGTTTTGGATCCTGACACAGACATACTTTAGGCAACCTGCAAATACTAATCCACGCAAATTTATTTGGTACAAAACATTCCTCTACGTCACCTTCTTTACACAAGAAATCGGCAGTTGTCTTTGGAGGACTTATTATTTCAGTACCGTGACTGCCTTTGGCATTGTTAATGACCAGGAAAAATTTTCAAACTTTGTACYCTTAAGGGGTTAACAATCTGTGTTGGACAGACTGTATTGACAGGAAAAAAGCCACCCTTCAGACAGCAAAACCCTTGTAGTGTAGCTGTGTCAGGAGCCATGAGAACCACCAGGGACAAAAACCTTTTATAGTCCAAGAGCAGGGGACTGGTGCTTCAAAACCAAAGAGAAGCCAGCTCCCTGGTAGTGTTTGGCTAGATGAGTGCTGCTTTAGTGCTCAGACTGATGCCAAAGCAATGTTGTGCTAGAGCTTTAAGGTCACCTCCACTGCGATGGTGAAGTGGTGAATTTCTGACTTTGGAAATAGAACATAGGAATGGATTCCGTTCTTTGCTTACTAATGCTTCATTATTAATTATTCATTATCCTTCAACAGCTCAGCTGAAAGGTAAAATGTGGAGAAAACCAAATCGAGATTTTTTTTTTCCCCTAGGAAATTCAGCAGGGATCTGTTGAGGGTGTGGAGGGCACAGAATTTAACGTGTGTTGATCAGAGTCTTTAAGAACTTGATATAAAATGAGCAGAAACAGCTTAGCAACATGTTTTGTGCATAATCATTCAAGAYCTAGATGCCTCTGTGAGCAGCAGTCAGGCACAACATGCAGCCTTGGGATAGGATGAGCTGGGGCTCAAACTGTGCAGGAAACCGGTTTGTTTTCTCCTAGGTCTGGAGAGGCAGAGCTTTCTGAATTTTAACATTGTTTAAATCTGTGGGTATAAAAATCTGTTGTAGTACACCCTGTCTGCTTCCTATACCTTCAGTCCTTTTTCCTTCTTCAACAGAAACCAGTGTATTAATGTCATGTGGTGTTTTACAGGAAAGAAGAAGTTCAAAAGGAGGAAAATCTACTGTCAGATCACTCAGCACCTGCTTCAGAACCATAAGATGTGGCAGAAAGTGATTGAGGATGAGGAGAGGTTAGCTGGGTCGGAGAAGCAAGGCACGGAGCAATCCCCACTGCACCAATCTTCAGAACAAATCCAGGCCATCAGGGAAGAGGAGGAGGAGAAAGGGAAGGCCAAGAAGGATGAAGAGGAGAACACAACTGTAGAACCAAACCAATGACAATATTTATAGCAGTATTTTAAGACAGATTGATTTGTGCACAGACTCTTTCTCAAGCCAGCACAGCATTTAGACACAACACTGTAGAAGTATGGGATAATGCGCCTACAGCTGTTTAATTTGTTTCTCTTTCCTTTTTATGGTGAGGTACATTGTTTAAACTCCTATGCTCAAGGAAGCTTTCACACTGCAACACCGGCTTTACAGACTTTCTTTAAASAGATTTGGGGGTGGGTGGAGTTATATAAATATATATATATAGCCAGGGTTTTTGGCTGCACACTTCAGCAAAATACATTTACTGATATATTATGGTCACTGTGATATTTACAGAAGAAAGTTATCCAAGGAAATGCTGCTTCTGAAGCACATTTGCAGTTAACAGTAAGGTACCAGTTAAGTAGCTTGTGCTCTTAATGCTGAGGGATAAAAGTTCCAAAGCTTTATATGAATGCTGATACATCCTGCCAACACATATGTGYGAGTGAGGGGGTGTTTGCAAGTGTGAGTGGATGTGAGGAAATATAGCATAGACTGAGTTCTTACCACACTAGCTGTAGCACGTGTCCCAGTACACCACAACAAACAGAAGGCCAGAATTTTAGAGAATTTGTGCTTGCAAGGGAACAATTTTGAGGAGCTTTGCTTTCCCACAGCCCTCCAACCCCAGTGTGCACTCCAGCTGCAGGCAGCAGCCGTTCAGCCGCGGTCCAGGCTGCTGCTCCGGCTCTATCCAGCTGTGCTGGCACCACCTCCTCCTCCTCCTCCTGGGCCCTTCCCGGACTGCTGGTGATGGGGAAGTGCCGGAGAGCCGTTTCCAAAGGGGGAGCAGTGTGGCACAGGGGGCTGTTCCCAGCTSTGCCCRGCTGTGTGGRRTCAGTGCAAGTGTGGGCARGAGAAAGCGAGGAGCGAACGYGTGTGYGGGAGMTGCAGGCACCCTGCCCTTGCCTTGCCCTCTGCCCTGGGCACCGATGACCAAATGCAGCATTTCAGAACAAAGCTAAACTGCTGTGAGAGAAAAGAAGGGGAGCGTGGGGGCCATGGCCTCCCCCAGGAAAATGCAAAGGTGCATTAGGAGCTGCGTGGGGGACAGTGGCAGTCCTGCGTGGGCCGGACACTCGGGTGTCCCAGCAGCCACTCGCAGGAGCTTCGCACAACTTTGGGTTTTCAGTCTGAGGTGCTGGATGGGAGCAGTTTGTTGCTGGCGTTCTGCTTGGAAGCAGCATGTTTGATCCCACCAATATACCTTTCTTCTTCTTCCTTTTCTTTTTTTTTTTAAGAGAAAGAAAAAGATCAGGCCTGTAAGAACAGCAGATCTTTTTTGTTGTTGTTGTTCTGTTCATTTGTTTTCTCTGTTGTTTATGCTGTGAGCCAAATGTCTATTTAAAAGGTTGGATATTCACTTTCAATGTTTTATTTCACGATATTATATTTGTCAATGATTAGCTATCTAGATGTAAATATGGAAAAATTTTTATGGGTTCCTGTAGATAATATCTTTAAGAAAAAAGAAAAAGAAAAAAAGGGAAAAGTTGTTTTGTAAAGATAATTTTTTTAAAAAATAAATAGAAAAACATTTTTATACAGTGTAGCCATTTCCAAACCCCACAAATAAAGTCTTGAGTAATTTGTATAGACCCTTCTGGGAAGCCAGTGGTCTACAGGATCAAGGCTTTAAAATATTAATGCTCTTGGGGACTGGCAGCACCAAGCAGTACCACAAAATTTAGAGATTTTTTTTCTCACAGAAAGGATTATATACATAAAGTTCAGTATCTCTCAGAAATCGTTTGACCATGTATGCTTTTTTTACTTTGATTCTGCAACCCGCTACCAAGAAGAGGGTTGCTGGTGAGAGTAAGATTCCTTGTGAAAGGCAGAGTTTGTAGAAGTCATTTCTGTATTGAATTTCTGACATTGCACCCATCACTTTTTGCTATTGTTACACATTCACCAAATTTTGTGATCCTATTGACACCTCCCCAATCGTGTTGGAAAACTTTCTCTATCAAAGCCAATCACATGTGTGTTATCACTTCAGAGTTCAGAGTTTTGTATTTCTGTTAGAATGACATTTGCTGAAAAGAGGATTTGGGGTTTTTACTGGTTGCATTTGCCTGATATTGTCCTGCTAGAGAACGTGTTTGCCTTTCAGCAGAGTGACTGGAGCACGGTTCTGAATGCTTTTATCAGCAGGAATATTTAGGAAGTGTTTTCCAATGAAATCAGAAAAGCAAGKATCCAAATCGCACTGCTGTTTTAAAGGGAATAGCAGAATTCATTCAAAAGAAAAAAGTCTTCAGGATCTCAGCAAGTCTCCACCAGTTCTACCTTGCACTGTTTTCACACCTCTTCAGTCACTTTGATTGATCATTTTATTTGGGTTTTTCTTGTAGAAGTGATATGCATACCTTATAGTATGACAAGGATTTATTATGCCTCGYTCTGTCCTTTAAAAATTAAACTTACAGAGATGTTTTAAAATGTCACATCTCCAAGCACTTCTTTCTTGATTTTCAGTACATAATCACTGTAACTGGATTTTAATATTGGGTTTCATATTGTCTTTGCTGGAAGATGAAAAAATTCTACTGCAGCAGGTGTTAGCAGGTGCCCAGTTGGTAAAATAACAAAGAGGCATTCAAGAATGAGGCAAAATCCTATAAGTGGAGTTCCACATATTCTTCTAAGATGGCATGTACAGGGTTGAACTAAGAAAAATTATCCTAAAAATGTGCTGAAATTGAAAAATTATATTTTTCTAGTCATCATTTTTGATTGCTATTAAGTAAAATTAGTGTCAGCTTCTAATTTAAGATTTTTTTTTTTTTTACATTGCCAGTGCAGCTGTTAAAAATTGATACACCATTGCAAACRAAGCCTGTTTGTAGGAACAGTCTGATCAAATTGGATCTCTACAGTGAACAAATTGCTGACAGGCTTAAAATCAGAATGATTGTTTTTATCCAAACTAGAAAGACATTCCAGCGAAGAATCTGAAGTAGCTTGTGAATGCTCAGCTTGGTAAGAGGTGACTTTTATTTTTCCTTCTCCAAATGGTAATCAAATCCAATTTCTGCAGGTGGCCACTCCTTATGGATCTGATTCCCAGTCTTTGAAGTGTACATCTGGCAGGCAATGATCAGGAAATCTCCAGGTTGGCTTAGATGTTACACCAAAAAGAGTACCAGAGAGATTTTATGTCAAGAATGTGAAAAYCTTTTTTTTGTGCTTTGGGGTTCATAGATAATGAAGTAAGTAATTTAGTGGTTTTATAATATTTTCTAGTCCAAGGAAGGAAAAGCTTTTCATTTGCAGTTACAGCAACCTTTTGGAGGCTAGATTTTGAAGGTTTTCCACTTTGTGTAGTCCTTTGGTGTTGCAAGCACCAAATAAACCACAGCCTATGAAATATTTTAGGAAGAAAAAATAAAGAAATAAAAGAAAACCACTTAAATCAGCAAAACACTGGTGTTTGAGGTGGGATGTTTACAGTGTTGATATGAATTTCTGGTGCATGCCATATGTAAAGGAGTGTGTTAGGTACTAGAGAAAGCAACCCCCATTTAAACAGTGTTTTACAGTGACAAAAATACCCTAGAGTATTTTAATTTGCTGTTTCTTAAAACAGGAAGATAAAGACTAGATGATTTTATTTTCATTTGGATGTTTTYTTTTCCCCACTTTTATGTCACTTGGTGTCGGACGCTGTTCTCTTCTAGTCTGGAAGTTTGCTGTTGCCTGAATTATAAGGTTTTTGCAGTCCTTGCAGCTCCCAGTGCAGTGACAAAAACACTCTGTCATATAGCATTCACGTGTAAACACTTTTGTCCCTACATTGGCACTTTCCTTGATACCCACATGCTGTTTACCATGGAATATAACTTCTCTCATTACATTTGTACTGCAGATGGAACACAAGWAGAGAGTGTGAAGGCTCCAAACAATTACCTTTTCTTTTAGGAAGAGAGTAAGACATTAGCTTCTAAGAAACCAAAAATGGTGTAAGAAGCCTACAGATGGTAATTTCCACCATGTTCAAAGTGCCATAGTTTACTATTTATGCTCTAATTCTAAAATCTTGGTTTGTTTTTAGCCAATGTGCAGAGCATTTTGATACTTGTCTCTGAAAATCATCCACCTCCTCCAGTAGGAAGATGGTGTTTGATGTGATGTTACAAGCTGTTCATCAGAAGTGAGTTGCAACAATCTAGGGGAAAGGGATTTTACTGTGCCCTTGGCAGGATTTTGGACAGCCTTCATCTGTGAATGAAATCTTTTACACAAAGCTGTGTGTCATCAAAGGCCTCCCATGTGACATTGTGCAGAGTGSTGACTCACAGCAAACACAGACACATTCTGGCAGGAAATGGTTCCCAGGGTAGATGTAATTTGAGAATACTTTTGTTAATAAYGCAAGGATAGTCTTCATCAGTTTTTACCCTGACATCATGTGTGAACTTTTCTCTGCACCATCRTCAGCCTAAAATCCAAGATGCTTTTGGGTCTTTTACCATTAGGGTACCATTGTTAGAAATTCTTAAGATCCTGGTGGTCTGAATTTGGAAGGAAGTTAAGGCTGTAGAGGTTCAAATAGATGCTTTTAAAAATACCATTTGGCATCTAAGCAAATTCCATTCCCAAGTCCCTTTCTACACATTCCACTGGACATTAAGGTGATTTGGTTTTCTTTAAATTTCTAAATTTCTGTCTGCATTTTTGCTAGAATTTTTTTTCATTCTGAAATTCTGGCTCCATCTTTCTTCAGAAATGCCCTGGAAAGTACAATGCAGTGTGGAGAAACCAAGGATCTTGAGTATCAGTCAGTGGTAGAGCCCATAAGCACTCTATGAGAACATGCAGTGCTGTGCCCATGCTGCTGATCTGTGAGCTGAGTAGGTGTGGGGTAGCTGCCAACAACCTGAGCCTGGCTGGATTTGGAATCCTAGAGAATTTTGTCAGTTTTCAAAATGAAGCCTCAGCATTTTTGAAAACTTAGCCATTAGTCTAATGCAGCAAAAGGTTTGTGGTTGGTCCAGGGTGTTAATGAAGTCCTYGTATAAAGTTTCTTAATCATCCTGCTTAGTCTGTGTGGGGTGATCCTGTGGGGGCTTTGCTGTTGATGAAGATGGTGCAGCTCTGAGTCCACCCTCTCAGCAGCCCTCAGTATGCACAGCCAGATGTGCCAGTCAGTGTGAGCCTGGGAGCCCAGCAAGCCCAGCTGTGCTGGAAGGCACGAGGTGTCTGACCAGCAAACAGCACTATGGCCCTTTCCAGAGCCYGTCCATCTGATGGGCACAGTGCTCAGTGGGTTGGCAGGACAGCAGCAACCATTTGGGGCTTTTCGTTCTCTTTTAGACTGTTGGAAAATCTGTATAAAAACATGTACTATTTGTTGTTACTTACGTGAGTCCTGTCATGATTGAGAAGTTCCAATGTCACATGTTTAAGGAAGAAAGGTTTCAATTTTAGGATGAGGATGAGAAATTGAGTATCCCACGGCCTCATGGGCACAAAATTAGACAAAAGCACATTCTCAGAGTGAAGAACACACCTCTGCAGGCACAAAGGGTTTCCTGCTCTTTCCAGCCTCAGCCCTGAGWGTTGGCTTTAGAATTTGGGTATTCCTGAGCTGAGAGCTCAGAGCTGCTGTAATCAGTTCTTGGGTTGATGGGGTTGTTTATATATGCAGGAACATATTTATTTTCTTTTTCTTTCAAAATCAAATTAATTCTGCTGTAATGGAGTAAGCATAGAGTTTCTGGGGGTTTAATTGCTGTTTGATGTTGCAGCATTAGTCAAAATGATGGCAATGTTAAAGAGAAGATAATTATTCCCATTAATTAGAATAGGGGAATCTTTTTCTTCCTATGTTCAGACAATCAACAAATAAGAATGTCCAGGGCAGGGATCTTGGAAAAAAATATATTTTACGTTATTTTGAACAGATGGAAGAATAATTGTAATTAGGTGACAGGTGTCTTAAGAAACATTGGAAGACTTTGCAAAAATATTGATTATTTGAGTGAAGCTTTGATTTAAAGCTAAACAGCACCAGTCCTTTTGAGAGCAACTTAGTATGATAAATCTTACTTTGAATTTCATCAATTTCTTTTAGCAAGACAACATTCGTCTTGAGGTTAATCAAAGCAGGGTTTAGCCCCTGCTGTGGTAGTTATTGAGTCCCAGTGTTGGAGCAAGCAGTGTGAGAATTAATCTCCATTTACAACCCAATTATGATTTATTCAGAAGCCATTAGTGGGATTTTCCTGGCAGGCAGGTGTTCTTTTGATGAAAAGTGCATCACAGTGTCTCCGCAGGATGCAGATGTCACCTATGTGGTCACCCACCTGAACTCTTAGGATGATAGAAGCTCCTCAGGAGCCTGGGGACAGAGCAGTGCTGGTGCATTTCTGGAGAGCCCATTTTCACAACTACAAAAGGGGGCAAAAGCTTGAACTAGTTAACAATACTTCTTTGATAAAACTGAAACCATAAGCAGTCTGAAAACTTGTCAATGTCACTTGAGGTGTGTGCAGACTTTCCCCTGAGTGCTTGCTCATGTAAAACTGCTGCTTGTGAGAGCTGATGAGTTCAGGTAAAACCAACTGGCCTTGGCTGGGGTCTGTCAAGCTGCAGGATGTAGWAAACCAAGAAGAATTTTTGATGAAGTTGTTTCATTCTTCTTCATTAAGAAAAGCTTAACTTGGTGCAAGAGGAGGRAAAAAACCGAGTATTTCATTTGAGCTTTTCAGGTCTCTAGCCTGTGCCAGTGGTTTTTTGCTTCCAAAGCCATGTGTGTAGTATGTCGGAGGTGTGGGAAGGGGGCAACAGATGAGAATTGTTTTGTCTTGGATGCCATATGGAATCTGTGTGCTCCAGGGAGCACCASTGATATCTGCAAGTGTGGAAAGGGGTTCCTTTCCAGGAAAGGGATACCCAGCCATGGATTAGTTGGGGAAACCCAAATATTTTTGGKTTTTGTGTGGAAGCATAAGAGCAGGCATACAGGACTTTGCCACAGCTGCAGGCCACGTGTCATTTTATGACTGGATTCTCTTGTCCTGATGCAAAACGKTAGAAATCAGATCAAATAATAGCTCCAGTTTTCAATGCTGTCTTCCTTTACTGCAGCGAACACTTATAAACAATTGATGGGAATTAGCAATTGCTCTTTCCTTTTAAGTATTTATGTAAAGGAATTGGGRGTTTTTGGTGGTGGTAGTTTTGTTCTCATCTGACCCTAGTCATTTTTCCCCCATGCTTTCCTAGAAAAAAAAAAAAAAAAAGAAAGACAAAAGCTCTCTGATCTGGTCAGAGAGAAAACAGTGAGGGGTTTACCATGTGTGTACATACTGCTTTAGGTAGAAAGTGTGATAAAGCCTGTTAAAGCTGACTTTCCTTTTTAAAATTCCTGCCTGATCCTGAAACACAATGAAAACCTGTCTTTGAATGCAAAATGTTGATTTGTAGATGTTTGTAAACCTTGGTACAGTACTGCAGATGGTCCCAAGAGATCAAAGACAACATTAATAACTGCTATGTGATGTTGATGATATCTTTAATATTTCAGCCATGTCAGCGTACCTTTGGTCATTACTTTTCTACAGTTAAGTTTTCTTTTCTTGAGTAATCAATATAAGATGTTTGCATGATGGAAAGTATTTTAAGTTCACTTTTAAAAAAGCCGTGATTCATACTGTGGGTTATGTCTGTTTAACAAATTAACATTTTCACTGATGGGTGGCAGTTTTTTTTTCTTTTTAGTGCTTTTGATAGAAGAACATCTAGGACGTTTTCCAACAAAAACACATTTTTTAACCTTTGCCTTTAGTTGTGGAAGAAATACCTTCCAAAAATAATTATTTTCCAATACAGTTTGGCTTGTCTGGGTAACAATATGCAAGTATGTATAAAATATAGAAGATGTAATTAAAAAAAATTGAAAATCCCATTTTGGCAAAATAATCAAGAAATCAGCCTAGCAAGATCACAACTCTTTCTGAATTAAAATCTTGGGTGTGCCAATATAATTGAAGCACTTGGCCCTCAACAGAATCTAGGGCTAAATTATACAAATTTTATATTTTAAAATTGACAACAGGCAAGATAAAGTTCTTTTACTTCAGGAAACACTGAGGAATTTGGTCACCTTACACTCTGTCCTGAGAGGTTCSATTCCTGGCCCAGGACCTTGGGGCAAAATTATTTTAATGATGCTTATTAGACTCAGCCATAGTAGCACGTTTCCACAAATTATTTGTGTACTACAAATTGAATCCCTCCTTGATTTTTTTCACTTCAAAAGGTGAGAAAAAGTTGGGGGGGGGGGGGTGTAATTTTATATGGCTCTATTTGAAAAGGGTTTTGTGTACCTTTATAATTCTTTTGAAGCAATATTTTAAAAAATAACTGCCAGCCAAAGTGGCAATGCAGAAAAGTGCCATCTTGTTTAGGATTTGTACACACCAGTTTTTAACACAGTGTTCTTTTCACTAAGTACTACATATGTTAATTTATATTTATATATTGTCAATATTGTTGTAACCAAGCTTCTCCTTTCTAAACACTTCAGGAACAAGGCCTTGTATTTTTAGGTGATTTTCATAAACAGAATAATTCTTTTCCTTTCACTAGTATCTTGCACTCGATACATGTAGCAATACTTAATATATTCTCTTCACAAGTATTTGTTAAGTGATTTAGTTAATGGCTGATAAATGTTTTGTACAAAATAGATTCTGTACAGGAAAAAAATCTTTTAGATAAACATTATTTATTTTTACTGTTTTGTAAGTTAGACACTATAATGAAGCTCCTTTTTGCCAGAATTACTGGAAGTGCCTCTTGGTAAAATGTATTATACAGTAAATATGTATTCAAAATTATTAGAAATACTTGTCACAAAATGAACAATGTGGATGTTGCAATGTGAAGACAAATGTACAACATAAATATAATTCTGTGGTATCCTGTTGGCTGTGTTTTCTTATTCATTTATTGAAAAAATCTCCTGTCAGTGCCCAGTTTTCAGCACTGGACTACAAATAACCTGTAYCCTCTTCAGGCTCTGATTTAAATCCAGTAAAAGCTTGTATATATTGAATTTCCATTTTAGCTGCCAGCCCTCCTTGGTATGWGTTAGTGACCCAAACTCATGTTTATTGGTATCCGATTTCCTGTGACTTTTACCTGCAGAATTCTGCACTTTAGTTCAGATTGCTGATAAATCCCATGTTAAATACTTTGGGACTCAACCAATCTGTAGAAAGCCTCATCATAACCATTCTTCTTTAATGATGACCAATATTTCAGCATCCATCATCTGCATACTACTCAATCCAATTAATATGGACCACATGAATTGAATGTGGTCTGTATTCCATGGCAGCATTCAGCCAGGGCAATGCAGAGTGACTAATGCTTCCAGAGAAAATRAAATGTGTTGCCTTAACAGTTTCCCATATTAATCACAGAAGCAATCTGTTAAAGAAGGACATCAGTGAGTGAAATCAATTTTCTTGCCATTATATTCGTAAGTATGCTGTCATTTTTCTGTGAAAAATTTTGCTAGTCTTTTATGTGGGCTAGAATTGACACCTAGCTGCTGTCTTTGCTCACTGTTTATAATTTTAAAAAAGGATCTCACAGCTGTCAAAAATTTTACCTGTTTTGAAAGTTTTATTATCTACTTTGAAAGACCTAGAGGGCTCTTCACCTAATTGATTTGAAATGGCTGCATAAAAATTATCTAGATCAAGCATGTGTTCAAAGCTCTTTTCCCATTACTTAAAAATTAACAGATTTCAAAATTCCTGAGAGTCAGCCACATATCTGGCTGTAAGTTTTGAAATCCCATCAGTTTATTTGACTCTGGCTAAAATTCTGAATGGCAAAAACTTATGGAAATTTGCACCAGGCAGTGATTAGGAAGATAGAAGTCAGTATTATTGCCACTAGGAAARTAAAATACGTTTATACCCATTCCAAGGGACCTGCTTCTAAGCCAGCATYTGGTCTGTCCCAAACACTTAATGACTCAACAGCATGTAATTATTTGATCCTAAAATTTACAAAGAAGAATGCAAATGGAGTAGCAAAGAAGTTTTCCCTCACTACTTCTCACCACAAAGAGTAGGTGAATGAATGCACTTGTCTGAAAATCACCAAACTCTCTCTGGAGCTCTTCAGACAGCAAGGGGTTCCCATGGGAAGAGACRAGCAGTAAAACACTGGGCAGAGCAGTGAATCTGCTAATGAGACCACACAGGAGCCTGCCTCTCCTGGGGTTCTCATAAAACATAAAGGCGGCCATGACGCACAGTCCGTAGCAGCTCAATTATATGTTGCATTTTCCAGGTGTTCAAATTACTCTCATTTGCTTGAGCAAATCCACTTGCCTAAAAGCACTTGAAGTGTTTCACTAAAAGCAATTCTCTGAGAACTCTTGATGCTTTGTTTAGCAATGCTTTTTTTTTTTTTTTTTTTTTTTTTNTTTTTTTTTAAATGTTTCTTCAATTATCTCACCAAAACCCTGTGGAAATGAACGTCATGCCATGACGGACTCCCTGGATTTTGTCAGTGAGTGATGTAGGTATGGAAGAACAAAAGGCTTTCACAGTCAGAGTAACTTGCAGGTTCTACCTTGGCTGATGGGGTCTGTAGCTCTGAGGTTGCCATCTCTCACCGTGCCAGGGAGATTTTTAATCACTCCACACTGGGTTCCCAAAGACCTGGCATGCTGAGGTGAAAGTTGTCAAAACTAACTACTTCGCTGAGTAGCTTCATTGCCAAGAGGTGATACAAACCTTGCATTAATTCATGAGCAAGTGTAAGTTTCAAGTTTAACTGAAGGTTTTGATGGGTTGTCCACAGACCCAATGTGGATTGCTAGTTATCATCACAAAACACCCTTGGATAGACACAGGCATAATGCTTTGGAAATCTGATACAGAAAAAAAGGTTGTTTCAGCACCTGCTTGTCTTCAGCCAGGAAATACAAGGCAGAAGGTTCCTGTTAGATCTGCACAATGGCTTCATTTAATGTGCCTTTTGTTGTTGTTGTTGCTGATAAATTACTTCCCTTCACAATYCTTTGCGCATGGTGATTGTTTATTCCTGCTCTTGCCAAAAGCATCATATTCTACAAATTCAATACCTTCTGTGTAATCAGCTCTTCTGCTCTATTCTCTGCACCTTCTTTTYCCACATTTCTAGCCAAAATCTTTTCAGTTTAAGTCTCTTCCAAAGAACTTATCTTCATTAAGGAAAGTAATATGGGACTTCTTTTTAGTATTAATGGTATTAATCTGTAGTGGCTGGACAAGTTCCTGTTTCACTTATTTCATCTTTATACACAGAAATTCTCCCCAAAGCTCCAGTGGGTGCAAGTGCTTCCTGCCCTGAGGAGATGTGTCATGTCACTGGATTTCTCATTCATCCTGTTTGTGATACTCCCTCAGRAACAGGTTTCACATGGCCCTCTGGAATCTTTGCAAAGTGCAGTGCTGTATAAAAATACAGAGTACTTATTTTCTAAATTCTTGTTAAAACCTGTCTGACTATGTCATTTGGTTGGGGCCGGGGGGGGGCAGGGCGTTGGTTGGGTTTTTTGTTTGTTTTTTTACTAATCAGTCATGAAGGAAAACCTCTGAGCCATTTTAGTTGATCAGTCACCTTCTGCAAGTGCTTTCAAGGCAATGTACAGCCACTGACTGCACTCCTGAGCATTGCCTCAGGCACCCAGCATGGAGAGCATATATAGAAGAGGTGATACTATTCTGTGGTCAAGGTGCAGTAGAGGCCTTTTCCTGCCACTCCTATTTCAAAAATTTTTCTTSCTTATGTCTCATGAGAGGGGCTGAAAATACGAATATCAGAAATAATCTGATTGCACTGCAGGGTAATGAGACTACTCAGAAGTACCTCTGCATATCCTAAATTACAAGTTAGACCAAAATGTAATTAAAACAATTTTCTATTGCTTTTGCCATCCTTTGGTAAGAAAACTGTTCTTTCAGGATAGATCTGGAAATCCTTAGTTTGACAAGAAAGTCCCCAAGACTGAAATTGTCACAGCAATCCCCAAGAGCTTCTAACAGCCAAAGTGTATTATTTGTCTCTGGTTCATTGATGTGGAATGGATACGCAAGATTTGTTCTGGCAGTGGGTTTCCTACTCATTTGTGTTCTTACCAAGCATGTTCTTAAGACTGGCAACAAAAGGAGGAGGAAAATTAATGTCAAGAAATGAATAATCCATAGCAGTAGAGTCGCAYAGCTAAAGCAATTAAAATTATATAGGCAGTGAAACTGGGATGCCTTATTAGTTATCTGCAAATGTCTGCCCTCKTTCTACCTGTCATTAATTCCAAGTTACACAAGTACAGCAATTGCTGCTATGACTGGCTGTGCACTGAGCGTCAGTCTAGGTACAGAGTCGCTCAGGGTTGGAGTATTTACAAATAGCATCTGTAAAATATATAGTCATTACGAATTACATAGCATAAATAAAATAATAAAGGAGCATTTGGCCAAGTGTCAAGCTAGTAGTTGACTATTCCACCAAGAATTGATAAGTAACTTTGCTTTGCAGTACAAATGTTGCAAATGTATTCTCTGTTGGACTATAGGAATCATTTAAATTCAGATTTTAAGGTGACGTGGTATATCGTAATCCTATTTACACATTTTGGTTTGCTTTTTTAAAAAGTCAATATTTTCCTTTTAGCAGATGAAAATGTGTTCTGTTGGAATACATTTTTTTTTAAAATAATGTCTTTTAGAGAGGAAAACATTGAATGTTCCTAAATACTGGTTTGGGCAGGGGTGTGGGTGTTTGGGGGTGTTTTTTGGGTTTTGGGGATTTTTTGAGAATGCAAAAAGAATGACAAAGTTAGCATTTGCTCATGAAATGTGCCTGAAGAAGCAACAGCACCTCAGGAGCTGCTCCTCAGGGACCTGTGGCTGCTGGATGCTTTAAGGACTGGCCCATCAACCTGCTGTGCTGTCAGTGTAATGATGGGCCCCTGTGTGAAGGTTACTCTTGTCACAGCAGTTCACTCTGGCTGGACAGGGCTTTGTAAGTGTACTTCATTTAACCTGTGCTTTAGAACTTAAGGTAGTCTTAATTCTAATTTCCTGTAGCTAATACAAAGTATGAATGCAAAGAGAATAGACCTCAAGGAAACAAACTTCAGTCTGGCTCTTTGTCCTGTAGCTGCTTTAAAGGCTTTGTTTCAGTCACAGAATTAGTATATATAAGTTGGCAATTTCTTTTAGTACTATAGGAAAGCAAAACCTTTCTTGCCTGGTTGATTGTCTAGCAAACTTCCAATGGGCTTTGTGTCACTGTGCTGTGGGAGGCACTGAAAAGTAACACACAAGAGGTATCATATCCTGTATTAGAATTGGTAGTGATTTGTTTCCTGTGTCACAGTTCTCCATAGTGAATTGTGGTAGGTGATGTAACACATTGCCCTTCCATCTGATATCCATGGCCTGCAAGACCTAGAAGACTAAGGAATTCCCACCTGGAAAGACCTGAGTCTTTCTTTTCTTTCAGATAAACTTAGTGAATTTTATAGAGGATCTGGTATTTATTTACTCTGAGCATCTTAAAAAGGATCATGGAGTATATAAGTACAATCATTTCTGAGGAACTGTCATAAGTAGTTCRTAAGGGAATGGTGACACTCTTATGGGAGAGTCAGAAAGGTATATTTCATAATGGAAAATACCTCCTCCGTGGTCATTTAGATGAATAAGATATCTACACCTATACAGAAGTCATAGAAGGCTCTATAAATTTCAGTAAAAGCCCAACTGTGGTAAAAATCTGATACTGAGGTTTTACAATGAAGCAAAAATCCAGGAAAGTTGASGGGATTGCACTAAATCTTGTGGGCCTTGTTGTTCAAAGCACTGCTGCTTCCTAAATTACATAAAACCAGTCTGTTGGTATTTTTCTGTAAGTGTGGAGAACAATGCTCTGGCATTCATCAGTACAATTTGTGGCATAATGGGGTCTTGAAGGACTATGTAGAAGGGATTTTTATAACAAATTTACAGA
The DNA here is from genome assembly GCF_030028575.1 of Malurus melanocephalus. Classification (NCBI taxonomy): domain Eukaryota; kingdom Metazoa; phylum Chordata; class Aves; order Passeriformes; family Maluridae; genus Malurus; species Malurus melanocephalus. The sequence goes on from NW_026623344.1 coordinate 679,597, forward strand.
TCTGATTATGAATTTCACCTGTTTTGAAGGACAGTGTGGTAAAAGTTGCCAGTGGCAGAATAACTGGAATCTGTGCCAAAAATCTTTGACAGCAACAAGGTCACCAATGACGATTAAAGGTCAGGTAAAACTAGCACAGATCCTGTATTGTGTAAACTCGGTTTTCCCAATAATTGAAGGAAATGGCCTAGAAGCTGTTCTCTTAAAGAAGCTGAAAGAGGTCATAATCACTAATGCTCCTAATCACTAATTACTATGGGCTATTAGGCACCCTGATATCTCTTAGAGAAGGGGAAAATAGATTTCCAAGTTYCCAAACCAAAGAAGGATATAAGACACTTTAAAGTACAAAATGTGAATTATGTGTAGTGTAATACAATTCCAGCCGCATTAAGAACCAAAAATGGAGAAATAACGAAAGGATAATAATTAGTATTAAATCTAGGAAAGCAGAGGCCTGCTCTTTGTTTGGCTGTGTGAGTGAGGGTTTAGCTGCCATGGGAACCTGCTGTACTGCAGAGGGTGGGAGAGCAAGAAGGGAAAAGGAAGAAGAATTTYTAGCTTTAATACCTTTTCTGTTTAAATAATCAAGGCATTGAGAGTAGCAAAAGATAGGATTTACAGCCTCTCTCTGCTCAAGAAACTACAGGCGGAGCTAGTCACATTCTTCCCCTTTACCCAAACTTGCAAATAAATGTTTCGGTAGCTGTGACCTTGTGGCAGGAAAAACTCAGGGTTGGAATGAAAACTGCAAATTTTTCCTTTCATTGTGGCAAGGGACTTGACTGACTCTACCATGCAATTCTGTCCTCTCCCTTAATGGATCTTTTCACTCTGGTTTTACATCATGTTGATACAGACTTTGCCCTGCAGATTTTGGGGAGCAGGGCATACTGGGGATAACAGGAAGGACCAAGGATGGGAAGTCTTTATGAATCACCYGTTCATCCTCCAGCCTATCTTCTACCAACACTTCCTGTTTTCTTTTATTTTTTCAAATCCATTCCCCSTTGAAGTCTTTTGTTTCCTGTGACTGAGCAATTAAGAAGATCAGAGTTTTGTTTTTTTTAAATCTCCACAAAGCTTTGTCACGTGCCCCAACAAACTTACAGCAACTTGCAAAGAAAAATACTCCCTGGGAGCTGTTTAGATGCTCTTCATGACTCCCATCTAGGGCACCCAGCATCTTTGCTTTGCTGGTGTGCCCAGTGTCCTGGAATTGATAGGAGGGGACAGAAGAAGAAAAAAGTGAGAGGGGGGGAAGGAAAATGGAGGGCAGACAAATAGCAAATGCTCAGGCAAAACAAGAGACAAAACAAGTTCCCCCACCCCTATTCTTTTTCTTTCGCTACCTGCAGTATAAGATGCACATCCCCAGGCGGGGTAATTTCTAAGAGGAGGTTTTGCCCTCTGATTTTTCCCCCTTCTAAGCTGGAACAAGAACAAGTGTGGGTATGTATAAGCAGTAGAAGATGCTTACCCGTGAAAAYTAGCAGGCACCACCTCTGGGGAGATGCCAGGTAAGATGTGGCTTTTCTTCTTCTCTTTGTTTTTTCCCCCTTCAGAGGGGATGTCCTTTAGATGTGTTCATGGGTGAGCGGTCTCTGTGCCGGTCTCCTGTGTCCACCCAGTGCAGCAAGTGCAGCTCCTGTGCCTGTGGGCTGACACACAACAAAGGCAGGTCTAAGGAGGCTTACTGCGGAGTGGAGGAGTTTCCAGAGGGGGAGGAAGGACGTTTTTTCCATTGCCTGGAGTTTGGATGAGTGAAGGGGCACTTCAGGAACTGCCTGGAGGTGTCTCAGCCTGCTAAATGCATGTTTGGGGTCTGTCCCTGGACCTGACCATCGGGCACAGCTCCGCATTCCAGCCCTGGGGATGTGAATGCCACTGCCACCCAAGCTGTGTCACAGGTGAGCTGCCGGGCGTGCTTTTGGTGGGATGGAAAGCAGAGCCACCAGAGAGGGCTCCCACACCCCAGGCAGCTGGAGCCAGGGATGGAAGGACGGGTCTGAGCCCCAAATATGAGCCCAGGGGACAATCAGGGACAAGGTGAGCCCCAAATATGAGCCCAGGGGACAATCAGGGACAAGGTGTGAGCATGGCCAGCAGCTATCCTTCGGGCAGAGTGTCACCCCCCCGGACTTACTCAGCTGTTGTAGGTGTGATGGAGCACAGCTGAAGTGTGGCAGTGAATGCTATAAACCCTTTAGAAGGGGCAGGCAGTGGGATAGTCCTGTACATCAGGGAATGTTTTGATTGCTGGAGCTCAATGACAGTAACAATAGGGCTGAGTGTTTATGGGTGGGAGTCAGCGGGAAGGCCAGCAAGGCAGATGTCATGGTGGGAGTCTGCTGGAAATACCACACAGGAGAGAGGAAGTGAGGGCTGGGAGCTCCACATAGTCTGGGAGGTTCCTGCAGCGTGTGGAAGAAAAGGGCCTGTCACAGCTGGTGACAGAGACACTGAGGGCAGGTGTCCCCCAGGGCCTGTGTGTGAACTGAGCAGGACTGGCAGGTGCTGTGGCATTTGGTGGTCATCTAGGGCACAGTCAGCATGAAATGAAAGAGGTTTGATCCTTGGAGAAGGAGGGGAGGGTCAGCAAATTGCCACTCTGGAATTCTGGAGGGAAGCCTTTGGCCTGTTGAGGAGCTGGTTAGAGAGAGCTCCTTGGGAGGTGGTTCTGAGGGGAAAAGGGATCAAGAAAGGCCAGACATTCCTCAAGGAAGAAACCTAAAAAGTGCAGGAGCAGGCCAATGGCAYCATGGCCTGTATCAGCAGCAGTGGTGTGGCCAGCAGGACCAGGGCAGGGATTGTCCCCTTGTGCTGAGCACCGATGAGCCCACACCTCAAATCCTGTGTCCAGTTCTGGGCCTGTCACTGCAAGAAGGTCACTGAGGGGCTGGAGCATGTCCAGWGAAGGGCAGTGGGGCTGGGGAATGTCTGGAGCACAAGTCCTGCAAGGAGCAGCCAAGGGAGCCTCAGCCATGAGAGAAGGAGGCTCAGGGGGGACYTTATGGCCTCTGCAAATCCCCGAAAGGAGATTGTAGCCAAGTGTGGGTCAGGCTCTTCACCTGAGTAACAAGACATACAACAGGAGGGAAGAGGTTCAAGTTGCACCAGGGGAGGTTTGGATTGGATACCTGGAAAATTTTCTTTCCTGAAAGGGCTGTCAAGCCCTGGAAGAGGCTGCMCAGTAAAGTGGTGCTTGGCGATATTTTAAAGACTGGTGGATGTGTCACTAGGGACAGAGTTTAGTGGTAGACTTCTCAGTGCTGGGTCTACAGTTGTGCTCCATGATCTTAGGGGTCTTTTCCAGCTTAAATGATTCTATGATTACTTTTTTTTAGCATTCCATATTTGGAAAGGAAATGCTTACAAGGTCTCTGTCCTTATTTTACATGTCACTGGAGAAATATGGTATCCAAGATATGGTAAAAACCTGAGGCTATCACTCTACCCAATTCAGTGGGAGATCATCATTACCAGCCAGGAATTTGCTTGGATTAAACTGGAGAGCCTCTTCCCTCCAACTGAAATGGACAATGTATTAGGAATACTYCCACTATAACACCGATGGTGCCAAAAGTATTTGAGGTGGCAAATTTGTGATTACAGTGAAACAGTCAAATGTATTCTGATTGCACTAAAGAGGAAGGATCAAAMTGAAAAGTGCAGTTGGCTGTGATACATTTCTCTGATCTCTGTCTGRTGTTTCCATCAGAGACATTGTCAGGGTGACCAAACTGATGCTCTGAGACACCTGGTTGCAGGTAGCTCTGGACATTTCCAATCTCCTTAAAGCCGTGCCACAAGAGCAGTTAGGGGTATATTAAAGCCYGTAGACTCTGTATGGCTTTCGGTCTTTTCTTGCACTCTTCCATTTGACATCCAGGATCAGATAATAAGTGTTAACTATTKTTTTACTGTTATAATTTTGTGCCCTCCTGAGCATAAGTTTGGTKTAAGCTTTGATTTTCATTTGAGATTTGTATCAGCTCACTGGGACACAAACTTGCATGCTGCTGTCAAGCATCACTGTGTCATCTTCCATCCTCACRCCACCACAGGATTTTTTTTTATTTTGTCCAATCATGCATATGGGGTGCAGACCCTCTGCACCTCTGCTCTTCTCTAGYTGGATTTTGTTTTCCTCAGAGATATGGACAATTCACTTTGCTGAGGTGCATATATTTTCCTTTTCCATGTTTTGGGTTTTTTTCATTCCATAATTGCTGTAAACATGCAGAGCATTTCAAACCTTACTGTAAAGGCTATTTGATGTGCTTACGTGGCAGCACACCTTACGTGATTGTCATGAAGGAATTTATCCTCCTGCAAGTGCTGTGAGGTACAAACTGTCTTTCCCATTTTACAGGTGCGAAGTGTGACTTTTCCCAAGACATCAAAAAAATCAGAAGCAGAGCAGAAATGGGTGCAATAAGTGTTCAGCAAGCACAAGAAATTTTATGTTTTTATTTTAAAAAAATCACTATATTCATTAGTGTTAGTAAGGAAATATACTAAAATCGCTTTTGGGGCAGTGTCAATTGCAAATATTTCTCTTATATGCAGTCATAGCTCTTATTTCAAGTGATGGAGAGATCTCAGTGAAAATRTTGGTGCCACAATCAAAGTCTTTTTGCTTTGTTCCAGAATGAACAGAGCCTAGGGCAAGTATTTGCATGTGAAAACCTTAGCATCTGGATTTCCTTTATACCTACTGCACAGACCCTTGGGAAGCCATGAAAACACATGTATCCAGAGATACRGACACATACAACCATATATATTTTTAATTTATCTTAAGATCTGTGTCTCCAGACAAACATAAAAGAATAGGAACTTCTCCTATTCATATTTTYAGGTAGCAGTTCTGTAAAACATAGTACTGCCTAAAAATTAACACAGAAGCTGATTTCATAATTTTTTTCAGATCTGATTTAGAGATTGAAATTAAGAACAAAGTACTGCAGTATGTAACTAGAGATTTAAGAATTACTGATATATTTTGTTCTCGAAGTGGAGTATTTAGGTTTTCTTTACTTCTTTGTATTTACCTTCAAAGAAGCAAATTCACATTTTTCCTGAAACAATTGACCACTGAGCCTTAAGACTCTATGTAAAATGGTAAAGGGAACTAAACCTCTTTATTCTTGTGTAACTCATTAGCTAACATCAGACGATTAGAGCTAATGTTTCCATCTAAAACAATTCAAGTGCCTCATTAATGGGGATAGATTTCCTTTGATCTAATTACTTAATGTCCCAGATATATGGGAAATTCAGAGATCAGCGCTGAGAAATCCCTGCAGAYCTGGTCACATCTAGAAACGTGAATTTACACGTTGACTTCGGAAAACGTTCAAAATGTTAACAAGCCTTGTTTAGTCTGCTGGCAGTGCTTGGTCAAATGTTGAATGAARCACATTGATGATAGCTAGAGAATGAAGATGATGACTGTTTGCTGAGTATGATTTAATCTCCATTATTATAGGCAAGTGGATTGCAAATTTCCATAATTAAACATCCAGTGCACTGCTCAGATTCTGTTGTRAAGTTTGGTAATTGCTGTTGTTGGGAAAACAGTCCAGCGGGGTGTTGCTGTCACATGACAAGCTTTTGAGGCTGAGCTAATAGGATGCCCTTTTAAAATGTTCTCCATGTTTTCTGCTTTAGAGGCAGAGGATGCCATCATGGAGATTTCATCAAAAGAAAACACTCGCTTTTTCTCAAACAATACAATCTTGCCTGTGGACCGATCTTCATTCAAATCTGAATCTTCCGCATCCAAGGATAAACAGTCGTGTTGTGGAGGTATAAAGGTAGAGTAAGAGTTTTTGAATATTCCAGTAGGGACTTAGAAAATCTCTGTCTTTTTTTATTATTATTGATCCCTTTTTAAGTTCTGATTATATCTTCCTGAGTCAGTATGAAATTATTAGAGATATTTTTTTAGTCATAAAGTATCTTCTTCACATCTGTATTTGCCTAATGTTTGGCAATATCCAAATATTAATTTGTTGGTTGAGGCTTGAATATTATGAGATCTTCAGGAGTCATCCTGAAAAGTCTCTCTTCCTTGTTGCACCACCTAAAGTTAAGAGGACAGCACTGGCAAACAGATACCACAGGCAGCTGTCAGTACAGATCGCTTTTTTAAGATTGTAGCCGTGGTAGAATCCTGAGCTCTTGAAAGTAGTATTTGTATTATGGTAATATTTGTATTGTGGTCCGTGTCCCTATATTATGAAAGCATTATTCTAATATTCCTTACTCAAGAGAACTCTGTGTGAGGTGGCTTTGAAACAAAATTGCAGAAGTGTCACCACTGTTCCTGCATTTCCCTCACCCACCAGAAGCTCTACCCCAAGATGACAGGAGGTCCCTGTAGCTATGACTATGTTCCAGTGGGATCTGCACCTTGGCAGGGCATTGCTCCCTGCTCGGGACACGGGGGCACAGCAGGCAGAACAAGGCTTTCCTGCTGCCTCTGCCTGCTTTCCAAAATGCTGACACTCTCTTGGGTGAGGTCTCAAAAATTGCAATACAACAGTGAGATTATTTGAGTTTCATGGAAAATGAGTCTTCAACCTTGCCCCATTCTTTTTGTCTTGCACAGTCTTTATTTCTGCTGCTTTTTCCTCTCACTCACGCACACATCTACTGTCAGATATAAAACCAGCTCCCAGTACAGCCAGTGACATTGGCAATAGTTGCCCTGAAGTCTATAAATTTTGAATTCTTTTGTTTYGAAATGGATGAGTTGTATTAATTAAATTTTGTACCGTAATGGTAATTCTATCATTGCTCTTCCATTTGCTGCAATGATAATCTGATCCCCTCAATGGATAAAACTTCAGTCACCGATTAGCCAGTTAGGAATCAGCTTATTAGCTCCAGAAATAGAAAACCAATAACATTTCAGCTCWGTTTCTTTCTCCTCAAGGAAGATGTGTCTTCTGAGAATTCAAACCCRATATAAGTAGTATATTTTTGTAGGAACTTAAAAAACCTTTTTTTTTGTGAACTAACACTTTTTTCAATTCTGATTGGGTCTTGCTGAGTCAGAATGAAATTATTAAACGTATCTCTAAGTCATGAGAAGGTCTGCTTCAGGTTTTGCCTCACACTTTAAGAAAGCAATATACCGATTCAACAGGTGGTTTTTACCAAATATTAACCTTTGTTATCAATCTTCCTATGTCTTAAAATTTCCCTTATTAACCAGAAAGGTGTGGTGAAATATCTAATTCCAAACCAGAGCAGAATGTGAAATTATGTACCTTTCTGTCCCAGCCCTAGATTGGGAGTGTCTTTCTACCCCTGCACACCTGGGACAGTTGCAAACCCAGTAAAAAAGCTTGTGCTGAAGAGTACAGAAGCATTTCAAATTGTAGTTTGCCTGTGTAATTTTCCTGTAAAAAAATGTGCACTTTCACATTACTATTTAATATCCAAGGGCATAAACATACAAAAAATGTAAAATATTACRGCAGTATTTGTACCAGAGAGCTCTTTAGAGCCAATGCTGTGGGAAAAAAAAAGAACCACAGAGGGGTTGTATATATTTATTAATCCAAAACTGTTTCTGAAGAAGGGATAACCAGCCCTGGATAAAGTGTTTTGAATGTGACAGAGTTGTATTTGAACCTTAACATAAGAATTTGAATTCAGCAGTGATGTTATTCCCACTATGCCTTGTCGATGAAGATGTTGTAAGGAGTTTTGCACTGCAGGTGGGTAAATTGCTCAGAGCAACTGCTTACTGGAAGTGTGATTGTCAGAGAGGATTAAGGAGCAGCACAAGGTTCTAGACCTCTATTCATATGAAACATTATCATGTCTCTTAATTTCTGGGACTGGGTTTTACAGAAAGCATGCATATTCATATTCAAATGAGTCAACACCCCCTGTATCTGAAGGTAGAAAGCARTGTTGTGGTTTCCATGAACAATTGCACCATGTGTGAATATTCCTGGAGCTCCTAAACTCAATAGGGCTGCATTCAGGGTGGGCAAATTTAGGCATTAGATCTGCAGGAGCAAACAGTTGGTGCTGARGACCCTGCACTCCCACTATATGCATTTCAGACCAGGCTTATCTTCCAGTGAATGTAAAAGTTTTTTAAAAGCAATTAATGAAATATTTTGTACTGCCTGATTTTAACCACTGTCATTTTTTTTTTTTTCACAGATATTTCTTGGTGCATTGTCTTTTGTTTATTTTGCTAAAGCRCTGTCAGGAAGTTATCTAAAAAGTACTATCACACAAATAGAAAGAAGATTTGACATCCCTTCCTCTTTGGTTGGCATTATTGATGGAAGTTTTGAAATTGGTATGTGCTGTAGAAACCCATTTTTATTTTCAGAAAAAAAAGAGTGATGCAATTTGTTGTGAAGAATGATTGTATGAGTCTCCCTGACCCATAAAACTGAGCAACAGTCACCTAGTGAAAATAAGTGGGACTGTCACTATGATTACATTGGATAGGATAGAGTTGCTAATACAAGCAATTCATCATAGACGTAAAAAATTTGTAATTTGATGCATTTAGCAGGTGGCTAAGTCATCCTAATAGAAATTTTGAGTGTTGAATGAGAATTTGCCTGCGTAGATTCTCCCTCTGCTTTTGTCAATAATCTCTGCTTTTGTCAATAATTCCCCCACAAGTATTTGTCCTTTGTGATTTATTAAGCAGCAGGAGGACAAACCTCTAACTGTAATCAACATTTCTTGTCAGGTCCCTCTCCTCCCCTCTCACTCTAAGGTTTCCAGCATGCCACTGTCTCTTAMAAATTTAGATTCCTGAATTTGTCTCATGGGCATTCAGTGGACTGTGGTACTCATAGAAATGAAATCTTAGYCTTAAGTTTATAAAACTCTGTTTGATTCCCCTTTTCCTCCTTTTCTGGTCATTTGTTGTTTTCATSTGGCACAGTCTATCTCCTCTTTTCCAGCTGCTTATCCAAAAGTTTATGGTTTTCCCATCACAGAAGGCACTGGGCTTGTGTAGAATACCTGGAAAGAGGGAGAAACACAACCCCAAGCCATCAGCCCTCTCCCCCTGAAGTCAGTGCCTGTACTACACACTAGGAATTGTTATTTTAGGGGATTTCTTATCAACAAGGAGTAAAACTCAGTTTTCCTTTTGTACTCTCAAAGGGAACCTCCTAATCATAATTCTTGTGAGCTACTTTGGAGCGAAGCTTCACAGGCCAAGAATAATTGGAGCAGGCTGCTTAATTATGTCAGCTGGAACATTCCTAATTGCGATGCCCCAGTTCTTCATGGGACGGTAAGGGCAAAGGGATCAGTGCTGATCAGTGTTTTCCTGCTGGACTGTGCACMCTGAGTGGCAGCTCACTAAAATATTTAGGCATTGATTATGAAGATAGAAATAGGCATATGTGGAGCTGGTTACTTAATTTAGTATTTTTTTGTGAAAAGATTTATTACTGTAGAGTAAATAATTTAACATATATACTATTTTCAGTTGTAATTAAGTTTCTGTTTTATTAGTCTCTGYTCTTGATTGGCCACATTTTGGTATGGTTTAGGAATTGYTGAAATGTCAGTAAAAAGTGATGAYTAAACCCAAGAAGACAATCTGAGTGCCAATCACAAGGCAGAGAGTACACCAGTGTCTGAAAATTTCTTAGTCCAAATTCATGTTTCATAGCAGAGCAAAGTGCCTGTCAAACTGAAAGGAATCACTTTCCACACTAAAAAAAAAAAAAACAGTGGGGCAATTTTAATAAACTGCTGCAGTATAAATAGAATTYTATTTATCCCCTGTGAACTGCCATTGGCAATGGATCCAGATGGATTCACTTGGATGCAGATTAAATTTTCACTTAAGTGCTATAAGCCTATCTGGTAGTAACAGATCTGATTGCTTTTTCTTATCAGTTCTTATGAATAAATACAACTTTATTTTTTTAATAGATACAGGTATGAAAGATTCCCTTCCACCATCAATTCAACTGTTAGCATCTCTCCATGTCTTCAGGATAAAAGCCAAACTCCACTCTCAGCCTTGGAAAAATCTCAAGCAAAAATAAATGCAGGTGAGAATGATCTCTGTTAAATATTGGGGCTAGGAGTGCTCACTATCATCAATATTTCCCAAATTTTTCCATCAGGAGATCCCAGCTTTGCTTAGAAGGAAGTGAAAGTTTCCTAAAAACAGATGTGGTGACAAATTTATAAAACCAGCAAAATTGTGGCAGCTGGTTTGAGGCAGCTCATGCTAAAAATTTGTCTACCTTAAGCTGTTTCACAGTTTTCCTATCATTTCTCCCACAACARATGCATTTTAGAAGCCTTGGGCATTCAGTATCTGACAATTGTTGTTGTCTCTCATTATGTACACAGGATGTGAAAAGGAAGCAGGCTCTTCCATGTGGATCTATGTTTTACTCGGGAATCTTTTGCGTGGAATAGGTGAAACCCCCATCCAGCCCCTGGGAATTGCATACATTGATGATTATGCGGTTGAAGAGAATGCTGCCTTATATATCGGTAAAATAAAYATTTTTCTTTTTTCTTGATRGATTTTCCCCCAGAGGAAACTGAGTCATTCTGAATAATGGAATGAATGTTATTGAATTAACTTGTCCTGATTATTTTGTTTGCATAATTTCCAATATTAAAGTTTATTTAACAGTCATGTACACTCAAGGGACCAAGTTCCCATTTAATTATACCAGCACAGTTCCATTATCTTAATTTGGTGAAAGAATTTGACCTTGGGTTCCTGCTGTTACCCTAATCTTCCTAATTCTTCTGGATGTGGACTGCTGAGCCTCTGTGCACATTCAGTTCTCTGGAAAGTGATAAAAACAAGCACTCTTTTAAGCACTTAAAATAGAATTTCAGTGGGCACTCAAAACATTCCCTCCAAATCCATGGAGATTTATAAATAATAGTGCTGAAGCTTTAGAAAGCTGGTATCACTGTTTTCTTGTGTTCATTGTCTGACCCCTGCAYATCCATCTGAAATATTACCAAAAAAAATCCTATCTCATCAGCATCTGCTCTTGACAAGTTTCCAACCTGATAAAAGGCAAAAAATCAGATTCTCTCTATAAAAGATTTGATCTTCCCAGATAACCAGATGAATTTTGGAAGTTCAAAGTATTCAGAAAGTTGGCTGAGGGTGTATTGAAACATTGGATAGCAAACCAAAGTAATTTCTCAGCCTATTCAGGGCCTACCTCACCCTAAAGTTTTCAGTTAACTTTAAAAAATGGAATTTGCTTTCCAGTTACTTGAATCTTGCCAGCTAAAGCATTTCTAGCAATTATAGATTGGTGTTGCTATTGAGTTTAGGCCATTCAGTTCCCTGACGTTTTTTTTGTTCAGGCTGAATTTAACTGTTTTAAAAAAAGTGTCGTTGTAGGGAGGAAAATTTTATTGATGGCTTTTCTTCTTTCTGAAAATATTTCAGTTTGTGTAACTGTATCACTTGTTATCCATCACATGCCATAATCTGMTGTTAGATGCAGAAGAACCAGTGCTCTTTTTAGCTCAGGAGCCTAACAGTGCCCTGTTTTCTGTTCCAGGCTGTGTACAGACAGTCGCGATTATAGGGCCAATATTTGGCTTTCTCCTGGGATCCCTGTGTGCCAAACTTTACGTTGACATTGGCTTTGTAGATCTGGGTAAGTCAGAAYACTCAGACTTTAAAAATCCAGTCAGGCTCCAAAATGCCTATTTTAAGCCAAGAACTGTCTGGTTATCTTCTAGACATGAGGGGCTAGTCGGGGTAGAGTAGGCWTTTCATGAAATGAAAAGGATGGCAGCAGGGGAGTGGTCCATGCAGAAKAGGCTGGCAATAAGGATGGGTGTGGAGGAAGAAGGAGGCCTGACTCTTCYTCAGCCCCAGCAGATCTTCAGCAGGTGCCTTCAGCAATTGCCTTGCTGARGAGGCTCTAGGGAGATAATTGGAGCCAGGGGGAAGCAGGATTGAGGCTCAGGATCCTGTGTGGGCTTTCTTAACTTCCTGTTGTTGCCTAAAAATTGGTTTGGCAGGGGGTATCAAGTCTCCTGATTGCCTTCCTTCTGAGAAAATAGAAGGAAAAAAACAGGAGGAAAACAGCTTTTCCATGGGGCTTTTGTGCAGAACAGCCAGACTGGGAACCAGGGAGTGGCCACCAGGACTGCCCCATGTGCTGGGGCCTTGCAGCACCTCTGGGGATGTGCAAGTGTCAGGGGCTGGCTGCTGCTGTGCCCCAGCAGTCAGCAACTCCTCCCTGTGTCCCCACAGCTGCCCCAGTAAAATGCCCATAGTGACACATGGGGATGGGAAGTCACTGCAAAACCACCATCCTTGTTGTCAGCAAATATTCTCAAAATGTCTTTATTTGTTTCTTTTTTTGCACTTTCTCCAGACAGTGTCACAATAAGTCCCAAGGACGTGCAGTGGGTGGGAGCATGGTGGCTGGGGTACCTGATAGCTGGGGTGATCAGCGTCCTGGCTGGCATCCCCTTCTGGTTCCTGCCCAAGCACCTCTCCAAACCAGAGAGCAGGAAGGACTCCAGCACCTCTTCCGAGCAGTCCAAGTTCATCATCGAGGAGAGCAAGGACCAACACAAATCCTATCAGCACCAAGCAAAGCTTGCCGAGATGGCAAAAGGCAAATCACTAGAGTTTTCTCCTGATTGTTGAGTTTTTCTCTCAGAGGCTTTTATACTTTAAAATTTTATATTTTCTGAGGCTCTATTTTAATGGCCTCAGAATTATGATTTTTCCCTCAGGTTTCGCTCTGCAACTGAAGAGTGCACACAAAAAGGTCTCTTCAGTATTCCCTGGACTTGCTATTGCATGAGAATTTCTTCAGCTGAGATTTGTAAAATTACAGTAGTGGCCCAGCCATGGAGCTCTGCAAAAGTTTTTTATTCACATATAGTGACTGTTGCAGAAATGGTGGTCAAAAAAAAACCAGCCTTGGTTTTTGCTATTTTTTTTCCTGTAAGTCCATGCGTTAGAAAAATATGTACAATATTAGAATATAGATGGGAACAGACTAGCTACTGTATTAGGGGAGGCTGTCTTGCTTTAAGGAGGACTGGTTTGCACATTTGCATTTCCTTGGCCCTGCTTTACCAAAAGCATTTTCCCTCAGTACTTGAATCTGGACCTCAATATGTCTGSGCCTGCTGTCAGTGGTGCTGAGCACTSTTTGTCCCAAATTAAGCTGARGTGGCTGYTGAGGACACACAGAAACCAGATCARCCCTAGTTWAAACAAAATATCTCTTCTGGGAAATGCTGCTTARTGTTTTGCTCCACTGTTGCCCCAAACAGAAATATCAGAACTTCACAGATTCCCTCTAAAATGTTGTGCAGTTTTGGGGTTTTTTTTTAAGGTGCATACATTACAAAGCATTTCTCACAGCAGTTGGTTCTCTCTCTGGCCTATTTGTCATTTCTGCTGTTTTTTCTTGCAGATTTCTTGCCATCCCTGAAGAACCTCTTTGGGAATCCAGTTTAYATTCTGTATTTGTGTGCAAGTATCATTCAGTTCAATTCTTTAATTGGCATGGTGACATATAAGCCAAAGTATATTGAGCAACAGTATGGGCAGACATCTTCCAAAACTAACTTTGTTATAGGTAATGCTATATCTGCTTCTTGATATCTTTGAAATGGGCATTTTAGAAGTGTCATGTACATACATACAGGAAAAGTTGTCATTTTTTTATGGTCTGTTTATTTCTTCTCCTTCCTTGTCTGACTTGACGTAATAGCGATATGAAAGGTTAATTTATTTCTGCTTCAGCATTACTTAACTCTGACTTTATCTAKGCAAGTGTTACTGTAAAAGTTTACRTGATCTAAWACCTTAATTCCTATTTMACTGAAAATTTGGAAAGTGATAYATGTACAACACAAGAGAATAACYGAGAATTGATTTTAAAAYAGTTTACRTAAATTGRTCATCAGACAGATCTGCTTCCTTGATGGCTTTTCATTTGTTTCAACAAAACAAARATCAGCTCAGTGAATGATAACGGTGACTCTCTGAAGAGATTGGTTTGAAATAAAAGGAAGTCAAGTCATATCTCAAGCTGTCCCATACAGCACAAGAGAGAAGCTGCTTCAGCCTTTGGGCACTGAGATGGACATTTCTGTAGCTGACTTCAGGAGGGTGGACTTGACTGCCCAGTTGCTGAACCTGCATGTGGGGTTCAGCTCCAGAGGTCCTGGGCTTCAATAGCATTAAACAGCAAAGAGGTTTACATCTACCCAACACAGAGGGAACTGCCTTGTTGCACAGCAGCATTAGTTGCACAGCAACAGAGGTATATATGTGCAGGAAAGCTCTAATGATCCATTGTGCTATGTTAATTCCTTAAAGATAGAARCTGGAATTTCCTGGCACGAAACTCCTCAAAGCAAGGAGAAATCTTCAAGTGTAGTTGATGGCCAAAGAAAGTCCAGAAAACAATCCCTACATTCAGTATAGTACTTCTCATTGTATTTAAAGATTTTCTGGAGCTAAGCTTTCAGCTATGTGCAAACTGGGTGAGGATTAAGGACCATTTGATTTCTCTGAGCACAGGGGCTATACCAACAGAGAGTGTGTGATGGCTTGGTTAGGGAAGGATCCTGCTGAGTGGGCTTTTCATCAATACAGATTTTTCTGTTTGATTTCAGGTCTTATCAACATTCCTGCTGTGGCCTTTGGCATATTCTCTGGAGGACTGATCATGAAAAAATTCAGAATCGGTGTTTTAGGGGCTGCAAAACTTTCCTTGGGATCATCTTTTTTTGGTTACCTTTTGCTMCTCTCGTTGTTTGCGATGGGCTGTGAGAATTCGGACGTGGCCGGACTGACTGTGTCATACCACGGGTATGCTGAAAAGGCCATGCTTCAGCAGAAAAGGCCAAACCAAACTCCTTCCTCATTTTATTTCAAAAACTATATATTTTTGAAAAGAGAATGACTGACCTGAATGTGTTTCCCAGAAATTTGATTCAAAGCAGTGGAAGCAGCTCCATTCCAGCAGGCCAATTGTGTCACGACCCTCTCATGATTATGGCATKAACCAGAGGGGTTTATGTCGCAAGTGCAGATTATTTTTCTGATTACTTTTTAATTATTATTGCCATGGGACCCATCCTTTGAGCCCAGTGATTCCTGGAAATGTGAGGAGCTCAGCAGGGGGGTTGAGATTCAATTAATTGTTTCTTGCCTTTGTGTGCTGCTAAACAATGAATGACATTTAATAGCCTTTGAACTGAAAACTGAAGGATTCATGGATTAACCATGCTGTTAACCATGGGGTACACCTGAGGCTAATACTTTTGGGTCATGTTTGCCCCTGTAATTATCTATAAAGGTCACTTTTTTGGGAGAAGTTTCCAGCACTGACTCAGGGCCGCCCCAGGAGCTGCTGCACCGGTCTCTGATGGTTGAAGCTAGCAAACAGCTGTTGTGCAAGCTATCAGACATTCCATTTGAGTGAATCCCATTCTGATAAATTCCTTGCTAACTTCTACAGATACCCTTTCCCGTGAGTAACTCAGCAACTTCTTTGCCACTTGCTCAGCTGTGTTAAAACTGCATCAAGCTTCAGACAACTAAAACCTTAGAAAACCTGAGAAAATGCATGAATATACATTGTTAGTTGTCCTCCTGAAGAAAGTAACTACTGGCTTGCAGTAGGTGGTGTGATATTGTGAAAACCTTTGGATAACAGAGAAATAAGGATTTACACTTCTGTGTGGATGTGAAGAGACAACTTTTAATGGGCTACAAAGAGAAGGTCTGGCCAGGTGCACCTGGCAGAGAGCATAATCCATGAGGTGATCCTGATTTCCTCCACATCTGCTAGAAAACACCTTTGCAATTTCTCTTTTTCCACAGGATGAAACCGATGACTGATTATGAGCAATCCCTATTTTCAGAGTGCAACTCAGGCTGCTCGTGTTCCAAGAATGACTGGGACCCCATCTGTGGGGAAAATGGAGTCACCTACGTTTCTGCCTGTCTTGCTGGCTGCCAGGCTTCCAATGGCAGTGGGAAAAACACTGTAAGACAACTTTTCATTTCCATATGAGATGTGATCATTTTTCCTAATACGACAGGTCTGTCAGAGTAAGTGGATTAAAATTGAGCTCAGCACATCCTCTTCAGCCCTGAACTCCTCAGGGGTTTTTAGCAGTCTGCCACCCACATTTAAAATTTTCTCACTTGGTGTTGCCAGCAGAAATCACAAGCAGAGAATGTTGGAGGCTTTTATTTTTTTTTTAGCTGTTGGCTACCAAGATTGTGGGAAAAAACCTAATAACATCAACAGTAGATACTTCATATTTTTCTCTTTAACTGAATAAGCCTTTTCTTTTTGTAAAACATTTCCCACTTTGTATTTACACTTTCAGCCATCCGTAAAATCATGATGTGTAATTCCTAAACATCCACTTAGGTTATCATACACTTTTGCCTGCTCTCTTCCAGGTATTTTTTAACTGCAGCTGCGTGGAAACCTTTGAATCTTCACAAAGCTCCTCAGCTGTGGTGGGACCATGTCAGAAAGGAAATGAGTGTCCCAAAATGTTTCTRTATTTCCTAGTAATATCGGTTATCACTTCATACACTTTGTCAGTAGGTGGCACACCAGGATACATACTGCTTCTAAGGTAAGAAAAAAWTTCTGCTAGCACTGCCAAATGTTTTCAAAGTGTTTGGACATGTGACTGGTACTCCCTCCCCTCCTGTATTCCTAGGATTGTTAAATGTTTTATGTTTTCAGTTATGCAAGGTGTCATAATCCATATAATTTTTCTGTCCCAGATTTTTCTTCTTGTTTTAAAGGCTGATTTAGCATAAGGGTGGGGTGTTTTTTTGGGGTTTTTTTTGTTTGTTTTTTTTTCTATTGTGATAATCACAGATTTATTAAATGCCTCTCCCAATGCATATTTAGCYGCTGGAACTATTTGTCCATAACTGAGTGTAATTTTTGAAGCTAATTTTAGAGAGTGAAAAAGGTGTTTAATACTACCTGTGCTTAATTCGGATTTTTGTCAGCTTCTTGCAATTTTTGGATTCCAAGTACTGGTCTGCTCTGTTTTAGAAAGCTTTCTTTCTCAGTTCCTTTTTCCAAATGATTTCCAGATGGGCACATGCTACTTCTCAAACAAAACAACAGTAAACCAGTCGAACGAATCTTTAGTATTAGAACTGTGTTTTCTTACCCCCAGATTCTCTTTGATTTTGAATTCAATTTTCTGGACCGGGCCCTGTCTCACTGCTGGTRTCTTTATACCACATGGACAATGCCAGTGTTAGAACTGGCTGAACATAGGCCATATGGAAAAACCTAAATAAAGAAATGTGACTGCAGCTAGGGTTCCATCACAATCCTTGAACCAGAATAAATATTCACACAGAGACTTTGAGAAATGGTTGAGGTGAGGATCCTTCTCCACTGCCCTCCACAAGCACTGCCAGTGAGGTGTATACAAGCTGCATAGCTTTCCTCACACACCTTGTAGGGTTACCACTGAGTGCTGGAAAATCACACAGCACCGCTCTCTCTYCAAGGGCTCACTCTGAGAACAATCCTATTATAATCCATTTTTGACAACTTTTACCGAAGTTTCTGCGCAGCTGAACTGTGCACGCGCCAAGATGAGGATGATTCAGGAGCAGAGAGCTTGCAGCAAAGCCCTTCAGGATTTAGGCCAGATTGCTCTCTGTGGTTGCTTCTGACACGTTGGATAAACATRGGCATAGAGCTATGCCGGGATGCAGTTCCCTTCCCCTTTCCATCTACGTGTTGTCTTCCTTCTATCCATAAGACATACGGTGGAAAATGTACAGATCTGGTACCACACAGAGCCTCAAAACTGTGGTAGCCACGCTCAGCCTCCTGTTTTTCTTGTCTCTGCTGCATAAAAAAGGAGACATTCATAGCTGAACACCTACAAACTTAAATCACACGGAGTTGCCTGTCCTTCTCAGCCCTAAGAACTTGCTCTTRGGGGCCCTACTGCTTAATGCATTTAGTTAGAGAAGCTCAGAATGGTTTTCAATTACAACACTAGACCATTTTGTTACATGAAATCAGACAAACTGTTTTACTGGTTCTGCTCCAAAGCTTTTATTGCTGTTGAAAATCATTTTACTTTGAGAGACATTAAACTGAGAAGTTATGTGTTTTCCTGCTGCACTGAAGGCATCTACCTTTGATGTGAAACTAAATAAAACATGTTTCAGTAAGCTCAATCCTTTTTACTTTTTTTTTTTTTTTCCTGCACTGCAAATGACCTGTGGGCACAATTCCATTTTAAACTCATGCTTACTTTTCTCTTTTTTGAAATCCATCACTGACTGACTTTCTCCAAAAACCTGGCTGAATTGAAAGTGAGCTTCTGTTACCAGAAGGAAAATAAATTTTCTTTGAAAACAAATAGTCTCAAGGTCAAGTTGCAGACTTCATTATGTATTTTTTTCCAAGGATCTGTTTTAAAAATTATTCAGTATTCAGTCAGCTCTGTTAAGATTCCAGCACTTTAGCAAGCTGATGTTTTCAGATGAGCAGATATTGCTGCACCTGCCATGGAGCACAAATACAGCTAAATCCCTAAAAGCCTATAAGATTTAGTGTCATTTTTTTTGATGGTTTGCATGCTGAAGTCATTGAAATATGCTTACAGCTGGTGACCAAGTCATTTGCTGAGATGTCTTTTTGGTGCCAAGGAACTTGGGAAAGCCCTGAATTTTCAGAGAAAAAGGCCTGCAGTTCAGATTGCTGTTGTTTAAACACCAGCTATTAATAGCAGGTGATTATGCAGTGCAAAGGAAGTCTCAGATCTCCCTAAGAGGTCTGGCTATCACTCAGGATCACAAAGAACGCTTGCTTCCGTGCAAAGACAATACAAAGCCTAAAACAATTCTTTTTTCATCTGAAAAAGAATATTTTTTTGCAGGATATAAATCCTATGAAACTCAAATATCCAGTTATTGCTTTTATTTTCTACTTTTTGTTTTCTGTGCCCTCAGTTTTGTTTAGGAGGACTCCAGGCTGAGGTTTGCTTGTGTAGCAAGTGTCTGGTAGAGGAGCAAGACTCTGTTCTTCCAACTTAAAATCATTTTACACTCATGCCCTCACAGATGGCTGTGCTTGGGTAAGCCACAGTCGACAGAYTGTGTGATGGCATTAGAGAATAAAGTTTTGAAAACTGTCACTGGTGGGAACAATAGAGTTAGTTCTGAAATATCTTTAATATTTTTTTWAAATATATTCCCCAATTACATTAATTTGTGCAGAAGCTAAGGCCATCCTATTTAAGAGCACATAGACTGTACCTCCAGCATACTATTTTCATCCACAGTGAMAATTAAATTTCAGCCCATTTTAGTTTTTCTGAATTATAGTGAATAGAATGACTGTGGCAATAGTTTTATTAATTACCATATTGATATATGTATTACCACACATACCRAAAAAGGCCTTGTTTACTCATGTGACTGGGTCTACAATCAAGCATATCAAATCCAGATTTGTGCTGGATTAGGTATTGTGATACCTTTACAGGAGGTGTGATCCTGATCCTAGATAGGGTGCAATGAAAAGTGAGTGCCTAAATGCCTCGCAGTAGCCTGGGACTTGATCCTGAATTTCAGGGAGTGTCTAACTGAATAAGACCAATGGATRCATGACTTCACTATCAGTTTTCTTGTCCTGTGTTGCCCCAGTAACTCTTAAGTGCTGATATYATCTGAAAATCCACAACCATCTTAAAGTGTGATGTTGAATATACATGTTCAGAATTCCTAGATTCCATTCTGATTTCATCCCCTTTTTTACATATTTCTGCTATTTTTGACATTAAGGAGGAAAAAGACACATTTGTTTCCCTTCTCTTGTTTTCTATTTGTGTTCTGATTATAAGCACCTGATACTTTATTTCTATTTAACACCTTTTTTATATTAATTTTAGATGCATTAAACCCCACTTGAARTCCTTTGCTCTTGGTATCTATACCCTGGCAATAAGAGTACTTGGTAAGTCCATTTGCACTCTTGAGTCTGTTTTAATATACTCCTAATCATTTCTCTTAGAATTAATCTTTGATTGTTGGAAAGAGCTATGTCTTTTTGCAAATAAATATCATATGATTTGAAAAAAAAAGGTTAGAAAAAAGGAAATTGCTTTGTACTTTATAAATCATATAAGTCTGTTTTAGGAATAATTAAAATACACAAGACAAATATTTATAGAGATGTGTTCCTTTAGACTATGAAGCTAACATCAAAATTTTATCTTGTCTCCTTACACAGCAACAAGCATAACAGAACAGCAATGGCTGAGAATTTGTGATTTCTTTTCAGGCATCTTTTCACTAATTTGTAACAGAATTAATCTGAGTACGGGTGTGCCTGGGGGCAGGGTTCACTGCAGCCTTGTGGCAGAGCCACCTGAAATCAAGGGTAACATGGGATGCCAGTGAACTGGAAGTTCTTAAATCCTCTAGGTCTTAATGAAAAAAAAAAGTAGCAAGAAGCAAGTCATCTATTTAAATGAGCATAGTTAAATGAACTGGATGAAATTACATCAAAACAAGCTGTTGGCTTCTTTCTTACACCTCTGCAGGCCAGAATTTTCTTTCCAGGCTTACTTTCTTCTCCAGCAACCATGGGTGGCTCCCCAGGTGACATGAAGTCCAGGATATGGCCATCAGCACAAGAAAAAAAGGCTTTTCCTTTCCATTACCCCAGAGAACTGCCACAGCAGGATCTCCAAATCTTTGGAGGATTCCTGCAGCCCCACTGCAGGCTTCCAGCCCCACTGTTTCTATCCCTTCTCATCCCCCAACACTCAGGACACCCCTACACCCAAGCTACACCCCAGACTCCATTGCTGTCAAGAAGGAAAAGTATCTCCTATTTTTTTCCCCCAGAGATGTCCCGCAGGGTAAGGAAATCAAACCATGGCCAGCACTCCTTCCAGTGACTTCCACAGGCTTTTTGATGTTCTGTCATGTTTTCCTGGCTTCCCACAGGGAGGAAAGGGCGGTGTGCCTGGGCAGCACAAGACACATCTTCTCAAGCCAGCAAACAGGGTGAAAGTGTCATTGCTGTTAGAATATATTATTTAATGTTCTGCATAAACGTGCCTCTAGATCAGAGCTGACCACCCTGGAAAGTAACTTTGTCACYTCTGTTTGTTAAATACACCCAGCGGGGGTTCCAGCCCCAGTGTATTTCGGAGTAGCCATAGATACCACATGCCTGAAATGGGGAAGCAAAAGATGTGGGGGAAGAGGAGCGTGCAGACTCTATGACTCCAGCGCACTCAGGTAACAGCTCTTCTCCATTTCTTCTTTACCTTGTGTTCTTTATGTACRTCTACACCTGGCATTGGTAGAAGAATTTCTGCTAGTAARTTCGAGTGAAAGATTTGAAACGGAATGAAGGTTTCCGACTAACAATACTAACTATAATGCTCACTTTTCACCATTCTCTTTTGATGCAGTCTCTTTTTTGGCGRGGAGGGGTGGATCATCTTTTTTCAGTATCAGCTGGAAATATTTGTCAATTAATCACCAAAATATGTTCTGCTGAAACCTTAATTTTATGCTGAAGCTTCCCTCATCTTTTAGTGTCTCTGCTGTCATAATGTGTGATATAATAAGATATTAAACCTCATTTTTCTCCATGTTGGAGCTGGATCACAAAATGGAAGGCAAATGGGTCACAAAACATGGTTGGCTTATCTAGAGGCTTCAGTGCAGTGTTTATCAGTTTATTGCTAGAGGACAGTAATTGTGTGAACTGCATTTGTGAAAGGCTTCACCAGAAATGAAGAATGGAATWACAATGGTAAGAGGAAAATGGGAGAACAGATTGTCCCTTCTCCCACYCCAAGGAAAAGAAACATGAGGGAAGGGTGCATCTTGTTCTGAAAACTTGAAGGAAGGAGCAAAACCTCAGCTGGGACTCTTTTGCTAATAAAACATTATGATRTTATTGTTGCTGCTGTTGTTCCTGTCATTATGCCTGTAAAGGAAAAATGCCAWCAAATGGTCTTAATATCACTGGCACTGTTGATGAGGTGACCAAGAAACAGAGTAATTGCCCTAAAAATATTAGTGCTATTTTTACTGCAGCACATTGGGTTGGAGGTCAGTCAATGCCTGAGAGGCTTTCTTGAGCACAGAGCACACTCTGCCTGACCTGGGTGAGCTGACAAACTCCCCTCCCCAGTGTCATCCCCTTCCCTGAAGTGTCCTTCCCAGCMTTACCTCATGAAAATATGAATGTCCTTGATGCCTGCTAGTTGTTGTGTTGCCTTTGACATGGGCTCTGATCAATCATTTCTCTCTCAGGTATGTGTACCTGGGGCTGACTTTGGTCTTGGGCATGGTGTCCATTTTCTTCAGTGTTGCTGTCCTTTGGGTTCTCCGGAAAAGTTCTTCTCCACAAGATGAGACCCTCTCAGCCAACGGGGAGAGAGGCGGCTGTGGGACAAAGAGCAGAAAAGATAATTTTGTCAATAGTGACCGGTTAATTCAGTTAACTTACTGGCCAGAAAAGGAGACCAGACTTTAGGAAGACTGAGATCTCCACTGTGATTTTACCCAGTGAGTGGTGTTCCAGGAAAAAAACCATCATCAGTGGAGCAGTACCTTAGTAGCCATCCTGAAAATGTTCACCTTCTTGCAATTTTCACTGTAAATCCCCAAAAGCAAAGACCACCACTTTTTAGCAAATGAACAGCTCTAAAAACACTGCTCACAATTTTTTCCTGCCTTGAGAAGGCATTTCCTATGGCTAGGGAGGTGTTGTTCCCTCACCAAGACACCRTTTTTGCAGTTGCCCCTCTGCTCTTTCCCTTCTCATGAAGCTGCAAGAACCGCTGCTGCCCCTCCTGGGTGTGAGGGGTGGTGGGGAGGCTGCCATGCAGCTCCCTCTGCCATGGGACCAGCCAAGAGGAGCTGGGGCACAAAATCTGACTTGGCAACCTGGAAGGTGGAGGGATCTCCAGCCCATAGCCCATCCCTGCAAACAGAGGCATGGGACAGGAGGAAGGTGGTTTGCTGGAAGGACAAATCAGCCACAGGCTCTGGCCATCTAATGAATTCAGTCCATAACACTTAGGACATCAAATGTTGTGGTTAGGAATCCGTTTTTTCCAGTAGCTTTGTTATAGAACAACAATCAGCAATAAAAGTTGTCATTGCGGTCAAAGAGACCACAAGAGTATCCTCCAAAGGAAACTGGAATGAAAATAGAGCTTTTTTAGATTTCCAGCAGTTTCTTGCTACATGCTAGTACTCAGTGTACTAAATAATTACATGCACTTTATGATGTAATAACAACATGGTACAAGATTTATATTTTACATATGATTTATATTTTAAAAGGCTATGACAAGACAGCTTGGGAAAAATAAAATTAATTAAAATGAATTAAAAGACCAGGTGGCTTGGGGCTTTTCCTTTTTTTTTTATTTTCTAGCTGAAACAAAGACATTTTTAGAGYTTGTCAATATTTGATATTGATTATATTTGGTGTGGGGAGTGCAAAGGGGAGCTGTTTAATATGAAAAAAAAATCTCAAGAAAGCTTGCACTGGGAAAGATAGTGGCAACACTACAAGGATATCCTTTAAAGCAACTAGAGTTTTTGAGCACATGATGAAAGGTTAATTCATCCTTCACTACAATGTTGGCAAAACAAATCCATATCACATAATTTGTGTCCCAGCAGTGACTGCAGGTACCCTGCTGCCATTGCTTTGAGGGGCATGAGGAGAGGAACATGTACAATAGTGGGGTTCACCGGGCTTTATCAATGATCAATGGTTACACTGTGCCATTTGGAGACTACCAAATCCACTCAATAGCAGCACCAAGAAGCATGGTGCTTAAGCACCAAATATTTACAGAATGCTTTAAACCCATTACTGGAGTAAATGCATTTGTCAGAGGAAGAACCAATGTCACCCAGATTTGCCACGTGGGTGAATGTTTAGACAGTGGACTGCAATATTGGAGACCCAATCTCCTGTCCCAGATCTTTGTTCTCCCAGGTGAGTGTCAGAGGCTATGGGCAATCAGGTGCTGGAKAGCTGTGGGTGTTCACTTGGCCTTGTATAAACTGGATATTGAACTAAACAAACATAATTAAAATAATCTGAAGGTTTATGAATATGGGACTAAGTGAAGCACTGTGGTTGGGATGAATCACAAAGATTGGCATTCCAGTCTCAGGTTTCATTCATATTGCATCTTTTAAAAAACAGCAAAAAACATCAAACTGCACCAGCATCCAGRAGTAAGAACCATGCTTGGAGTTTCCCATAGCTTCCTGGAGAGGGCACTTCCCGCAGCCATGAGCTGTCAGATCCAGTGAGAGAAAGGAGGAACCCTTAAGTGCAACTTAAAAGGAGAGATATCTGCATTTCCCCCAATGCTTGATGCTATATGTACGTCAAAGCAGTGGGGATGATTCCKCTTTGTGACTCAGCCCTGGCAAGGACACCGCTACTCACCAATGCTGAAGCTGTCACAGTGACAGTTCTGCACAAGCCCAGCAGCAAGATGGCCAGAAAAATTCACTGATTTCACCTGGGAGAGTGAAAATTTTCTTCTTAGTATCTCTTAGAAAGCTGTGGTTTGGATTTAGTATGAGAATGATGTCAATAACACACTGATGTTTTAGTTGTTGCTGAGTTGTGTCCACYTCAAGTCAAGGACTTTCCAGTTTCCCATACTCTGCCAGTGAGAAGCTGCACAAGGACCTGGGAGGGAGCATGGCCAAATGAGCCAAAGGGATATTCCCCACCCTGGAATGCCTTTCCAGTATATAAATTGGAGGAAATTTGCCAGGAGGAACCAGTCATCGCTAAGGAACAGACTGAGCATCTGTCAGCAACCATATTGTTGTCTTTGTTGGGTTTTATTTTTCTCTTTTTTTTTTTTTTTTTCTTTTTTCCTAATTATTAAACTGTTCTTAACCCATGGGGCTTACCTTTCTTTTTTTCCAATTCTCCTCCCCATCCCTCTTGGGGGCAGGATGACCAGGCAGCTGCATGGTATTTAGTTGTTGGCTGGGGTTAAACCACAACAATGAATAAAGAAATTAAGAGAAATAAACATATCCTGCTCTAGTTCAGAAAGAAACAGTGACCAAAAAAATCAACTTCATGGGTTATCACCTATTCTTATATGTTAAGCCTGTATTTAGTGAAAAATCCTTTAAAACATGGGCTTTCCTTCCATGCTCCAATTTCTTTACACACAGGAATACTAGAAAAGAATTTGTTTCAGTAAGTCTTATTATCATTATGTTTTGAAAATAACCACTTTTCTCTTCCCATCCTTCCTCCCAGCAAAGATACTTTCAGYTAGCAAGCAGCAACAAGCCATTCTCACTTCRTTATATTTTCAAGTCTGCTACTTTRTTTTAGTATTTTAAGTATTAATGGGGATTCATGGATGAGTGYTTGAGTAGAGATACATATTTTGGATTTGTTATAGTACTTGAAAAAATGATCTCAACACTAGGGCATTTGGATATGCCAGCATCTTCCAACCAGAACTCTTCATCTTAAACTATATCTGCAACAGGTGCTGCCTCACAAAGGTCAACAAATCTGGATCTTTTGTTTTCTTTTTAGAGTTAGAGATATTAAACCACAACCAAGAGACTGCAAAGAAGCAAACGCCTTTCACTTTCAAAGGTGAGATTGTTGAAAGAATTGGCTGAGGCGATTTCCCAACCTTTGATATCAGCCTTTGAGGCCAGAGTGGGATTCACACCCTTGTTAAGAAGTARCATACATAGCTGTATGCCATGTAAAAAGTGGGGCATTATAGCAATTTTAGCTAGGTCCCCAGCTGTCACATGCAGGACAAGGCTGGGGTAATCRGGCTGTGCCACATAATGGGACCGGGCCTGGGGCAGTGAGCCAAAGGCACGTTTCCTCTTCTACCTCCCAGCAAAAACTGCAACTCTCAAATGGCATCATATGTCTTAGTTATAGGCACAGAATTTTTAATTATATCAGAAATAGATCATTAAGAACCTCTAACAAGTAAAGGAGACAAAAAGGTGAGGTCAGAAGACTGTGAGAGCAGTGCATTTTAGCTGTAGCTCATGCCATCCCAGCATCTGAGGGAGTTGCCAAAAAACAGAAAGCAAAGGGTGTGGAAATCTCAAAGAATAGAATTCTTTGAGAGAATTCTTCACTCCTTGAAGTGCTCAAAATAATGAGGAAGACTAATTGATGTATGAAACCACAATTGTAATRTTTTGAAATAATAGCACTGTTGGTACAATCTGAGAGAATACACTCACAGCACYGCCTTGGCTGCTTTGACTGCTGATGACAATATGCAGCTTAATTCTGCATAACGTTAAAAGGAAAAAAAGTTATGAAAACTTTCTTCTAGAAGGTATGAAGTGCATAGATTTGCAAGTATCTAGGTCACAGGGGTATTTTAAGAGTACTGGCAAATAGACAAACATTATTAATGATTATTAATAATCTAGTCCAAAGGCTGTTGCCCAGAGGGATCATAGATCTGACCCGAACTGGTTGTCTCTTTTTGTGCCCTGAAGCATCACTAAGCAAGTGCTGCATGAGGCAGTACTTCATCCAGTGCTAATCAACTTCTAGAAGACAAAAAGTCCATAATGGCTGTAAAAATGATGACAGCAATTTAAATGTGAGGCCCTTTAATGGTGATTTAAAGTGCTCATTAAAAGGACCTTACTTAAGCAACATGTGGTTAATATCAGGAGGTTAGTTAACCAACAGCTCATCCCAGATTAATACAGTTCATTGAATTTTGAAGAGAGTAAATAAGGGAAGGATTTAGTGGAGAGCATGTGGAGCACATTCTCACAGCTGGATGGTGCCCAGGTCAGGAAGCTTTCTCTCATGGCTGGTGAGCATGGTAAGTTTGAAAGGTTGTGCACGGTGGTATCCAGAACCCTCCTGTTGATCCTGTGATGCTGGCACTTCTAAAACAAGATGTGGAAAACAGGGACTTGTTTAGAAAAAACTACCATGTGACAGTGTTATAGAGTCAGCAAAATCTGTTCACTTAGCTGCAGACAGACTGTTTTCCAGTGTCTGGAAATCAAGTAGGATAAACCTAGATTATAAATAAGTTACTTCTGGTTTTGTTTTTTCATTTCTTTTTTCACTAGAATAACTGTCCTGGGGATGTTTCTGATATCTGATAGATTTTTCTGTCATATAGTCTGTAAATCAAGACTCATCCATTCTTGTAAGAGATCTGCTCTGGTGTAACAAGACATATAAATAGTTAATTGAARTGGTATTGTATATAATGCCAGGCATTCAATTACATGAGCCATATTCAATTGCATGAGGCATATTA
The DNA here is from genome assembly GCF_030028575.1 of Malurus melanocephalus. Taxonomy (NCBI): domain Eukaryota; kingdom Metazoa; phylum Chordata; class Aves; order Passeriformes; family Maluridae; genus Malurus; species Malurus melanocephalus. Next base: position 706,966 of record NW_026623344.1, read on the forward strand.
ATTTTTTTTCAGTCCTGTTATCCCAGGTAATATTCCAGACCATGCTAAGATGATGGGGGGTTTGCCCTGGGATTTCACCTGAAGTTTGCATGGTTTTTGTTTCTGTTATTTTGTGATGCAGTGCACATTTGGATTGGCTCCTACAAAGATCTGAACACTCTCACCTGCCAATGACTTACACTTCAATTCTGGATTGGTAGTAACAACTSTGATTAGACTGAATGCAAAGAGAAGTGGTACAACCAGCATTAATACCTACTCTTTGTATTTTAAGTGTAAATTAAAAATAAGAAATAACAATTAAATAGCATATCATGGTCTACTTTCCCCCAGATAGATGCATGATGCAAATCAATGACAAAATTACCAAGTTCTGATGAAAGACAAAWGCTCCACTGAGCAGTGGAAGGATAACTTTCCAGACCCTGGCTAAGATGGTGACAACAGATCAGCCTCTCAGCATGCCTTTCCCTCTTGTTAGCTCTACAGCAACAAACTCAAACTAAACACACTGGGAGAGGAGCCTTTTCCGTTGTGGTAAAGGGGTTTTTCACCCTCTCAGGTTTCCTGTAGTAGTTGAACAATTGCTTAGCTGTACACTATTCATTTTACCTAGTTTGTAAACAAAGAGTTAAATTTTAAAATACATTGATTTTCTGTATCTGGGGATTAGTGTCCTGAAATAAGAAGGGCTCTAATCAAAGCTGCCTGCTGCAGCTGGCCYCTGCCTCGCCAGCAGCTCCCTGCTCCTGCTGCCTCCCCTCTGAAAATCGTGYCCTGGCAGCCACTTCTGGTGGGATCTGCTGCCACCCTCTGCCTGGACGAGTCTGCAACCAGCTGCTGTTCTAAAGGTGATTTATTGTGGCTTTTGTAAGGATCGGTTTTAATCTCAGAAGGAATCAGAAATTATTGATATCTCAATGTTCTTATTAAGTGGATTTTTGYTGTCATAATCCATTCTTTCTTCTGTGAGCCATATGGAAGGGACTCCTGAGTGAAAAATGAGATGTGGCCTTTTTTTGTTTTTCAGGTGTGAAACCATAGCCTTTGATTTGACTTCTCTAGTTTCCTATTCTGGTGGTTTCAATCAACAGTTCTTGGTTCAAGAAGTCACCTTTGTATGTGAATGCTTCCACAGGCAGTTTGAACAGCAGAAGCCTGGTGATMAAAAAATTCTTCTCAGCCATACTGAAAGCAAGGTACAAAAGATATTTTAATTCCTGGGAAGTTATACATTAATGGTATATATAGGACTAGGAAAAAATTAGGAGACACTGATGTATATTAATTTGTCAGAATGATGAAACTAAAGAAATACTTTTTCCTTTATATGAAGAAGTAGCACCTTTTTCTACAGATCCTACTACTTCCAAATAACAGAGTAGATTTAGMTCCATCGCTTTCCAGGTGTTTAGGATTAAAAGGCAAAAAATCCCCTCGGGTAGGTCTGCTAACACACCTGAAAACAACCTGAAAATGAAACCTTGCAAATGCAAAGTTCCACCATAAAACTTTATAAAACAACGAGGAACACTTAATTTGACATAGCCAGAACATAACAGTGAAGCTTGTGACACACCCTTGAAGAAGGATGAGGATAGAGGTGTTTGTGTGTCTGTGCCCTTGGTGGAACACCAGCAACCACACAGGTTAGCAGGAGTGTGGTATGGTAGCCTGCAATAAAGAGCAATAAACGATGCCTGTGACTAGAAAATATCGATTATGGTATAAGAAACCTGCAGAGGAAGAGAGTGGTTTAGGAGATGCTTTAGGCCTTTAGGACATCAAAGATCACTAACTCCGAAAAAAAGAGTCCCACATCTGTTATAGGACCATGAATTTTTATCCGTTGTGTGTATTTAATGCCAAGTAATGCTCTGACTGCGAGGAATAACTCTTTTAGAAAGATTGCAATGCTGGCAGTGTTGGTTGTTTTGGGGTTTTTTAATTCAAACAAATATAATGGATGCAATCATAATGTAACACCACAGATTTTCTCTGCATTGATGAATGAAGAACCCCTTGRTCACATTATTGATTACTTAATCACTGAAAGCTGAGAATTGTTCTGCACAAAAAGTTACAACACAAATGAATCAATCAAATAGCAGCAGAGGTTTATAGAAGGTTATAGAGCAAGWTATCCTTGAAGCCATTATTGGACGCGCTGGACTGGTGATTTGGAACAGCCAGCATGGATTTATCAGGGCAATTCAAAGTCTGACTAAGCTGATTGACTTCTATGATGAAACTACCCCTGATGTGGTAAAATTGGTGCAGGGAAAGGGGCAGGAACTGCCAGGAAAGGAATCTTTTGGTGTAACATCCATGGACAGTAGTAATAGCTCACCGGCCTTAAAAATAATTTATCTTTTGTAAGTACAATTACTCTCAGGAATCAGGCAAGAATGTACAACAGGGCACAATCATAAAATACTTCTCAGGAAACTGGTTCTGGTTTCCTTGAACTAGGGCTCTGAGAAGATAAAGGGTTGCTCCAAAGTTCACACAACCCCAATGCTGTCATATTTCACCTGCCTGTGCTATTTACAGCAAACTAAACGATAAATCTGACCAGTCTTCTAAGCATGAATGATTCTTGAGCACCCCGTTTCTCTCATATATCCAAGGCATTATTTTTTCTCCTCCTGCAAGTCCTTGGCTGGTTCTAGCAGATCTGAGCTGAATGGACTTTAGCCATAGATTATGAAAATAAAGTTTCATACCAAAATGCTTTGGAAACAGGACTATTTCTAAAGTCGGAGCACCACATTTTTRAACAMCWGGAAGATGCGAACTATTATAATCTAGACAAGTTCAGGAGAAAAAAAAAAGATGCTTCACCAGAATGTACAAAAAGAACACACTTGCATGTTTTCTTCCTAATTAACTTTTGACCGCTGTGGATAAACATGGATTTTGGGACCTTTAACAGAGGGCAGAACTGGGAGGAGACAAGATTAAAACATTGGTTTGTGTTGGAAGTTAATGATTCTTCTACCAAGTACCAGCAGAGCTTTGCTTAAGGAGAGAATGCTCTGATTTTTGAGCATTTGTGTGGTAATATAACTGCTGCTGCTGTGGATGCAGAACCTAGGTAGGAACCTCTTTAATATTCTTTTTGTTTGTCRTAACTTTCAAGTGTTGCCATTAGTGTTTGCAGCTAATGAGCATGGCCTGTGTAGTACCAGCTGCATTTGCTGTAGCCAGTAACAGCAGTAACATTGCTGGTGAAAATGCCAGTGCTTTAAGGATGGCATGGTGCATTGGATGTTTCTCTGAACTGTAAGCATTGCATGTCTTGAACAATGCCAGCAGCACTGAGGTCTGCACAGATATTCTGTGATATTCATTTTTCATATTGCTTTAAAAGGTCTTGCTATGACCGTATTTGACAGTCAATAAGACAATTGGATTAGCACTGCAGTTAATGAAGATCACTACTGTTCCATATATTACTGGAGGAAATGTTGCTCTTCTGTGGGTGATGTCACAGTCCCTGAGAGTGCAACTGTGATGAGAAGCAGCCCAAAGTCTTAAGAGMGTCTTTGCTGGATGGTTAAAACTCCTCATCATCACTGTATTTTTCTTTTGCAAAAATCCACAAAACCTGTAACAAACTGTTGTCTTGGCCTTTRTAAACTAATTACCCGTTATTCATGCTAAGGTTTTTTAAATCGATATTCTTATTCATACTAATTTGCATGTAATTAGGAAATATTTTTTAAAAAGCTGATTTTTTTTGTGTCCATTAAGAAATAGATCTACCAAACAGGCTTGGAGTTAGCCATGGCCCCTCTGAGATCATGAACCACTGAAGAAATCTTCACTTTTCCTTTGCAAGGCTGGCTACATTTACTCTGCAATTGAATTGCAAGGTGCTGCATGATTCCCCAYGGTGCTGTGGAATCCCCACGGTGCTGTCAGCTGCCACCAACACAAATGATCCACACTGGTCATTAATWAGGACCCTTGATCTTTCCCCACCCAAAGTGTTCTCAGAAGAGACTGTACTGAGCATAAAATCAAGAGAATTTTTCAAATGTTCAAAAAGTGAACTGAGTGTTAAATTTTACCTCTCTGCATGGCTTCRAATTTTTWATTTTTTTTTCTTTGTGCTAGTWTTTTGAGAAGAGGTTTATTTKCTTCCCCTAGGAAGAATGACAGGTTAATTTTTGTTTAGGYTGATGGACTACCTAAATAATACCAATATCTTACTTGACTATTCATGTTTATCTGCAAATGCAACTCTCCTAGATCACTGTTACAGAAGAGTGGCTCATGCAGACAAAGAATGGTAATATTAGAGAACTCATATTAATGAAAGGGTGTGTTTGGTGCAGAAAGCTTCATACTTTTGCTTTCATACTTCATACTTTTAACCAGATCCTTGSTTTATTAAACATGGCAAAAATGCTRAAGAAAAACATTTRAACTAGTGACTTTTCAATACTTGAAATTATCAGGTTCAGCAGCTACTGTATATTGACATCAACTGTGACCTTTTATCTTTTTTTTCTCAATCCTCTTGTGGCCTGGAATTTCCCAAACCATCACCTCTTCCATTTCCAGCCTGTGTGGGTCAGGCTGGCATGAGAGTGGAGCAGATATTACCAGCAGATTCTAGGTCTTGTTGTACCTTTAAACTCTCAAATAAAAATCTGCTTTTCCAATCCTGCAATGATATTCTCCCCTAGCATATTATTGTAGWCATCAATGTATCATAATTGCGAAGAGAGGTTGATATATTCAGGAAACACAGAGAAAAGTGAATTTCAGAGGCCCAGATGCTCAGAAGTATTTGCGTACTAACTTTTCCTGAGCATTAGGAATTTTATTTCATAACACTGTTGTTGGTAGCTGTGCAGTCTTGGGGAAATTTTCTTTCTGCTTCTTGTTTTTGTCTGTCTTAGTAGCCAAGARAAAGGAGAAGCTTTTTTTTTTTTTTTTTTYTYYTTKTSYYSWKATATRTGYSMWSMCMSASMCMYASMRCASYSCMMMAAAAGTTTGGGAAGTAGATATTAGCAGTAGGAAAGCAGATGGACTTTTTCCAGCACTGGAAAAGTCCATCCAACTTTTTTCAGCTGCATTCAAGCWTATAAAACCTCTCTTTGTGTGATTTATTTCCTCTCTCTCTTTTGCACCCTTTTCTCAAAGARAGGAGAGTGTTGTGAGAGGTGAAACAACTCAGATCATGGGAGCTGTGATTTCTGGGTTCTGACTTGAGGGCAGCATTTCAATACTCCAATAAATATGCAATACTCCTACCTGCAGGTCTGAAGATGCCTTGTTTCAAGTGACCCATTTTTTTCTGAGGGGCTCTGCAGTGGCTTCTGGATCGACCTTGAGAAATCTGTTCTCTTTGTAGTGGGAGTTGCACAAAAAGGCAAGTGTTTTCATTCTTTAAATAAACTTTGCAAACAGATATGTAGACTTCTATACAGCTTTTCCCTGAAGCATCCTTTTTAGCTGTTTAYCCATCTCTCAGACATAGAGTTTTAAAAAGCTGAGGGGAAAAAAAAAAGAAGGTGAAGTATTGAACTATTCTTGTACAAAATACAACTTAATAACAAAACAAGGTTTTCAACAATAAAAAATAAAAATGAGGTATCAAATGATATATCATTGTCTATGGCTACAGGATGTTCCTGAGGGAACTGGAGTAGTTCTGCTCAGCTGCTGAGTTCCAGATCGTTTCATGCTTCAGGGCATRTAGACAGCACTGCAAAAAGAAAGARATCAGGGATACTGTGCCTATTATTGCAAGAAGGAAAAAACATGCGATATCCTTGCAGGAGATCAGTTAGCAGCAATAATAAATTCTTTTGTCACKAAGATTTGTTTCCAACAGGCAGGTGTAAAGGAATTAATTGGATGGCACGGYGTTGCTACAGATTTTACCAAATTGATGACTGAGTTCTAAGCCACATGGACTGCAAATTTAGAGCTTCCTATGACTCCCTATGCTTCAGCACTGAGGCTTTGTTGACCCTTGTAGTTTATTTTTTGACAGAGATTTTGTCTTTTAATCCTCTGTCATAATTGCCTTTTTTAGCATTAAAAGGACAAAGAAAATAGGGGGGTGAGCATACCACTTAAAAAAAAAATGTCAAAACTAGATACTTCAGAATTTAAACAAATATACACTTTGAAACATGCAAGTCATTGAGCCAAACAATTTCCAATGGAAAGGCTCAATTTCAACATCTAGCATTTTCCTGTAATTAGTTGCACCAGATTCATCAGRGAGGTCCTTACGCAATTCTATTTTGGCATACGTGCTTTTGTGTTTATTACTGGTTTTTTCTTGAGTTCAGATTCCTCCATAAAGAAATCAGCCATGACAGTGGAAACCAAACCCAGCAATGTCAATGACTCAAATCAGGAAGCAGAACCCGACCAGTTTTTGGAYGATGAAGGAAACAAAAATCCACCAGTCAAAAAGACTTCCTCTTCCACTGGATTGAAGGTTTGGTGCCTTAGCAATATCACCATGAATTACCATTGTTAAATGTTCAGAAATGTTGTTCAAGGTGTGACATGCCAAATTCCTTCATTCCTGTTTCCCCCTATCTTTTGTGGGACTGGACACACACTGGAGGTACAGGGGATAGTCTGATCTTTTTTCTAAAGAAAATAAAAATTAATGATCTACCATATTGACTCACAAGTTACTTGTAGGTGGATTCCCTTCTTGGTCATTAGAGAGAGGCAGCAGAGTCAAGTGGAAAACTTGAACCAGCCTCAAGTAGGTGCCTACAATACACTTTGTGTTGAGGTTGCTGCCACCACCCATTCTAGTAGGGTCAAAATAAGGTGAGGTGAACCATATTTCATCAAATATCTYRTGCTTGACCTGAGGATTGCATTTTRAAACCCAGTCTACSCCAGTAATTTTAGTTTGTGTTTTCATGCTTATCAGTGGTTTGTGATTTCAGCCAATTCCTCTGAGAGCACTGCTGGCATAAGGCACAAAGGGTGAATCTCAGACTTTTTGCCAGTCAAATTCAGGAAATATAGAACATGTCAGGACAAATCCCCTATTTGGGAGATTTTTCTCTTCATTCCTGACAAAAAGAGAGTAAATATACAAATTTTCAAGCTTTTACTTTCCGGATTGGACTAATTTCTTATAGATAGTATTGCAATGTCTAAACCTATATTTACTTCGTTTATTTACCCAAGTTTCTGTTGTATTGGAACTCTTGCCCAGTGAGCAGTAAGTCTATTTGGCTTTTAGACTTATGTGGAAATAGCTRGATAATATTTAAACAAACTAACTTAAATAAATATTTATTTGCAAAAGCCACAATGTGTGTTGGTGGAAGCAACAATCAAACTGCAAAGAGTATTAAGCTTTTCCTTGTGAGGTACATGGTATTCAGGCAACATTTCAAAACGTGTCATCTGAGACAGATTAACTCAATCAGTCTGTACCACCTTTCACATACATATAACAAAAACTTGCATAAAGCCTTTATTTTGGTGTCTCACAATTTAATCAGAACTAATTATGAATTGGCCTAAAATAAAGGACCTGTGACCCAAGCAAAAGGTAGTTTGGGTTAAGATTAACCTTGCCACTCCAATCTGTGTAACAAATATGTGTCGTGATGATGATTGTTCCACACAGTTTTAAACATATTTGCTCCTTCTGTGACCAGTTTCCCTGCCTCTGCCTCCCATTTTCCATSTGAATCTTTCTCCAGGCATTTCTGGCTGCTCTGTCATTCAGCTACTTCAGTAAAGCCTTCTCTGGTACGATTATGAAAAGCTCCATCACCCAGATCGAGCGAAGGTTTGACCTGACATCATCTACTGCAGGTTTCATCGACGGGAGCTTTGAGATGGGTAATTGATATTCCCTGACATGCAGAAAACGGCTCAAAGAAACATGAGGCAGCATCTGGCACTAATTCTGGTTCATTACCTTGCAGGTAACCTGCTGGTGATTGCATTTGTAAGCTACTTTGGAGCTAAGCTTCACAGGCCCAAAGTGATTGCTGTGGGATGCTTTACTATGGCTTTGGGATGCTTTTTGTCAGCGATGCCTCATTTCTTCATGGGATAGTAAGTACTAATTATGGTTAATTTGGGTAACCTGACATTGGAATTGCGCTCTGCTTTCTGGTTTTTAAATGAAACCTGGTGYATATTAAGCCTTAGACTTCCAAAGGGCTGTAGACCCTCTTCTCCATGGCAATGAACCACACGTGACACACCTGTCACTGCTGGGACGGTGAATGTTCATTTAAAAAAAATACAGCTCCTCTGAAGTGGAAGTTCAGCTCCTCAAAAAAACTAAGAAAGAAAGTAAGAAAATCACAATGCTTTAGTTTCCCCTCAGGCTTGTTCAGAAGAAGGCAAAGAAGGRAATTATGCTAGAGCCAGCAGATGGATCAGTGCTGATAGAACTCCTGTAACTCATAGCAGGTTATTCCCCTTCCAAATGCACATGGCTGGTTAAACTGATTTTCTGTATCTGATCAATTTTTCTTCACCTTCTCCACGTTCAGGGAATTACTATAATATAAGCATGATGCTTATACACGATAATATTTCTAGCTGTAGTATGGGCACAGAGTAACAAATAGAGTAAGACATTTTTCTGTTGATTTCTTAAATATATTAGAACAATTTTATGTAGAATACTGCAGAAAGAAAACTGATGAAAACTTTCTTTCATATTAGTGGATCTTGCACCAGCACCAGTTTTTTCATCAGTTTTCCACTCTTTAAGATATCACACTTGGCTGCATTGGGTAACTCATGAACCTATGCCTGAACATTTGTAAAGGAACTGTTCTGCACTGTCTCTCCTGATGGCTGCTCTTTGTTTCAACCTGAAAAATGAGCCTGGCTGCTCTAACAGAGCCAAGGCAGTTCCTTGAAGCGAAATGTGTGCTTTACCATGTTGTTCTCCTAAAGCTAATTGCCCTTTGCCCTTCAGCAGCCCTCATTTCTGGTGAAGGGATTATGTTAAAGCAGCTGAACAGAACAAATGCATATCAAAGATGGAAAGGGGACCTCTGCTCAAACTCAAGATTTTCTTCTTTTTCTCCTAGACTGTGGGGTCAACATAGGGAGCTCCCTTGGACCTGACCCTAAATTTAGACACCAAAAATTCAATCCTATCTGAAATACTTTCACAGGCCCTTTTGAATTTTCCAGCTTAAAATGCTATGCCTTCCAGACAGAGAATTCTAAGTTTTAGTTGCTCTTTATTTTAGTATTTTGCTTTTCTAAAATGTTCTCAGATAATCTTATTTGCTCCTTCAGTAGCTCTTTGAGTTGATATTTAATCAAAGATACCTTTCTCTTTAGGGAAACAGCAGCCAAGTGGTTCCAGCCCTACCCCACTGGTGTTTCCCTAGTGAGCACTGCTTCTAAACCTGSTGTTGTGTGTTTGCAGCTATAAGTATGAGACAACATCACATTCAGCTTCTTCAGCCAACTTAACTTCCAGCATAAATCCCTGTTCCCTACATCAAGGTGGGAATGACAGCATCCTGCAAGTCTCACAATCAGGTAAGGATCTGTAAGTGAAAGTACAACTACAGGATCTTGCATTATCCTTGGTTGCAAGAATTCAGTTACCCAGGACCTGGAGCTGGGGAATGGAAGAAATAGTGTGACAGGACATGAAGCTGCACAGARTTTAACAGGAATAAAAGGAGATTGCTACTATCCTCCTTACAGTATGTAATACAGCTGTTTTTTGTGTTGCTTGTATGGGATACGGGTAGAGAATGAGCCAAGCTCTGTGCCAGAAACCATCTCAAACTTCTCGCTTCAAAGATACATGTCATATGCCAGGTAATGCATTTATATAATTTTATTTATTTGTATTTAGTATCAGTAAGTTATTTTTTRATGAGAATTTTTTTCTGATGGGYGATATTAATCTGTATTTTTAKAAATCAAATGCAATGGAGGTGTTATTAGAAGATCATTAATAGTTAAAATAGGGTTGACAGCCTTTCATTTATCTTCTATAAGAAAAATGTTCTTAATACCTTAACTTCCAAGCTATAATTATCTTATGTGCTGGATTTCTGGTGATTTGTCACTGTTTCCCATTCAACTATTTTATTACAAAGGTATAAACTGTCATCTGCAGGCTGTGAGAAGGAGCCATCATCATATATGTGGATATATATCCTGCTGGGAAACATGTTACGTGGGATTGGTGAGACACCAATAACACCACTGGGCATCTCTTATCTCGATGATTTTGCTAAAGAAGAGAATGTTCCTGTGTATGTAGGTAATCCCAACACCAAGTAAACTGASAGATCCGTAGTGTAAGAGGTCGATCGCCCTCTGCAGAAGACAACATTCAGCCATTAAGGGTACTAGCATCTGCTTCATTGTATTTTCAGCATGTTTGCACACAATAGCCATGTTGGGCCCGATGGTTGGTTTCCTGTTGGGATCTCTATGTGCAAAACTGTACGTGGATATTGGATTTGTGGATTTAGGTAAGCAAAACAGGAAAAGAGAAAGTAAGCTAATACTTGTTCATAAGAGGTTCCTATAAACACAAGGTTTTATGATACTAATTACTATGTTAATATATTTTATATTTGAATTATAATTATTTTTATTGTATATTTTATTATAATTTTACTAAATTACTGAAAGCTTTTAGAGTAAAGGCAGAATTAGGCTGGCAGCATATTTTAGAACTGCACTTTAAGATTAAAGGATTGCAATACACTTTTAATTCTAAGAGTTAATTCCAAGAACTCTCAGAGACCCAAAATGTCTTATTAAGCTGGAGTCTTAACAAAAAGATTCTGCTACCACAGTTTGTGGGGATTATCCACCCTTTACACTGAGTATTTTACATTATTTATATTTCACTTAGTTTTTGCCACTTTTTGCCAACCCTTGCTTATTCAGATGAAATGGAAACACATGTATTTTCATTCATGCATTTCATTCATGAAAGCACATTATTCACCTCTGCACAATGCCAGAAGGGACAGAGCAATCCCTGTAAGTGTTGGCTGTGGTCCTTCATCCTGTTCCCTTTCAGTGATCTTGTTTTTCTAACAGGACAGAGAAATTTTCAGGTCTTCAGAATCCTATAATTAGATAGGTGAACTATTTTGTCTTTGCCCTTTGTCAAGCCAATGTTTGATTTGATTTAAGACTAAAGACAGTGAGCCAATTCCTTTCATGCAGTGCAAAGTCTTATAATCTTTGTCCCCCASCAAACCTGCCAGAATTAACCATCACAAAAATACAACCAGCTGCTCTCATCTTCTTTGCAATACACTTAAAGCCATGGTTAATCTCACGGACACCACAGAGAATCTCCAAATGCTTAACAGCAATCTGCACAATTCAAGAGAGCAGAGGATGGTCTCAGGAGAAAGGTATCAGCCCAAAAAACACCCCATGCTTGAGACCAGTCTGCCACCCCTTTTGGCTTCTCACGTATTGGGGAAGGACTTTGATGTTGCCATGTCTGACACAAAACCTCAGTCAGTGGAAGGTGTAGAATAGCAGATGAAATAACACTGGACAAACAGCAACGGCTTCAAAACAAAAGTCAGTAAGTTTAGATTAGGTGTTAGGAAGAAATTCTTCCCTGTGAGGATGCTGAGGCACGGGAGTAAGTTGTCCAGAGAAGCTGTGGCTGCCCCATCCCTGGAAGTGTTCAAGRCCAGGTTGGATGGGTCTCAGACCAGCCTACTCTAGTGGAAGATGGAGGCAAGGTTTTGGAACAAAATGATTTTTAAGATCCCTTCCCATCCAAATCAATCTATGGTTCTGTARCACCATTCAGGATATGATTCCTGATGCCTGCACTGCATGGATGGTCCTTCATTAGATGATTATCTCTTGAATTCAAACGCTATAAAATGCAGCTGTCATAGCAGACAAAGTTTGGGAAGGTTCAGCTTTGTCTTTGGGGTAACTTGTGCCTGTTTCCCTCTTTTCTAGGGAGCATCAGTATCACCCCACAGGATTCCCGCTGGGTGGGTGCATGGTGGCTTGGCTTTCTAATAGGAGGAGCAGCCAGTTTCTTCTCTGCTATTCCATTTTGCTTCCTGCCAAAGAGCCTGRAAAAGCCAGGGGAAGCCAAAAAGGACAAAACTTCACGTGGTCTCTTGGAAAACATGGGTTCTATGAGGAATAAACTTTCTCCTGAAAAAACTAAGCCAAGGAAGTGGTCAGTAATGCTGAAAGGCAAGTGTTTCCCATGTTGTATAAATGTGAAAAGCAATAGGCACAGCAGGCGTGGGGAATGTAACAGTTCTGCAAAACATTTTGCAGAAGCATCTGCTTCCCCTGCACTTCCATCTAAACCAGGCAGCTATCCCCAGGAAAGGAAAGGTCCACAAAAAAAATATTASAAGTGGAAGAGCTTGTTCAGGACTGAGGTTCTGCATGCATAACCTGCAATAAATCATCACCTGAGCATCACCTATCTCTAACATTTTATGCTGGAAGAAATTTGAAGAGTGGAAAAGTATTTTTGTATCTGAATCTAAAGAAAATATTTGAAGGCTCCTTTTGCAATATGGAAAGACAWATTATTCCTCTGAGAGAGCTCATGGAGACTCTGAAGCACAAGGGTATCTGATGAAAATACTGAAAATGCATCAGGCTTGAATACCTCTGGTTGTGCAGTCCTCAGGCCAAAAATGTTACGGAAAGGTGATGGAAAGAGGTGACTTTGCTTCATTTGTCAATTTCTTTTGTTCATATCCCAGTGGAAGACACTGGGCATCTCCACCAAGGCAGCTCTCACTTAGCCTGGAGTCTGATAACATCCATGTAAGCTGAACAAATTCTGAGCTGTGTAGCTCTTTAGTATTCATGTGCTTATCTCAATACAGCACCCAGGCCTTAACCCATACTTCTGTTTCTTTCAGGATTCTCTTCCTGTACCTCAGCCTCTGAGATGTTTTTCAAGAACCTGATTTTGCTTTCAGATACTCTGAAATGTATCTGCAGAGTACATTGCATGCAAATGAAGACCAGTACAGCTTGCACTTGGCCAGCTGAGAGCAGGACCCTGCCCTAAGTTCTGCARGTTACTCACCAGTGATTATGCCATGTGTCTATCAGTGCCAACTCATATGTCCCTTTCTTTCAGATTTCTGTACCTCCCTGAAAAAAGTGTTGGGTAACCGAATGTACTTTACATTTTTGTGTTGCTCACTGTTACAGTTCAGTGGTTTTATTGGATTCTTGACTTACAAACCAAAATATTTGGAACAGCARTATGGACAATCTACATCCAAATCCAACTTTCTAATAGGTGAGTTACACCATGCAAGGACTGCTCATGCTGTAGGCACTGCAAGTAAGTTCTGGTGTGCTTTATCTGGGGCTGAATTCCTTACAGAACAAATTGAGTTGTTCTCACCTGAACCTGAATTATAAAAAATACAGGGCTTGTGCCTATGGGACCATAAGATATTATAAAATTATATTGCATTCCATTGCAATTCTATTATATTTATAGGAAGGGCACCCCAAATATGCAACAATTGTGGTGTGAGAGTTTTAATTGCTGAAGCATCTGGCAAGTTCCTTGCAATGGAAGTGGGCTTGGAGGGCTAGGAACTTCAAAAACAGCATATGCAACCCAGGGTTGGACTGAACACAGACCTTCCTAAAGTCATCCCAGCAGACCACAGACCATAAAGCTGCCAGGGACAACAACCTAAGGACAGATTTTGGCTCTAAAGACCATAATGATTCTTTATTTTTAATATTCCCCTTCTGTGATCTCTTTCAGGAGTAACATCCTTACCTCCTGTAGGTCTTGGAATTTTCCTAGGAGGACTTATAATGAAAAAGTACAAAATGGGCATCATTGCAGCAACAAAGTTTTCATTTACCATGTCATTTTTGGCCTATGCCATAGGTTCTTTGCACTTTTTTGTTGGCTGTGATAACTATGATGTGGCAGGAATGACAGTGTCCTATGAAGGGTGAGTATAAAACAAAAAAAAAAAAAAAACTGTGCTTTTCTTTTCCATAGTTCTCAAAAATTGTGCTAGGATATCGAAGCTAAAAGAGGAACATGCTTTTTTGCAATGCTTAAGAGAAAGTAAACACAACCACAAGGCATGGGGGTAGTTTTGTTGGTCAGCAGTGTCAGCCTGACAAAGCCCAATGCTGGTTAAAGATTAATTAGAAATTGCATCATCCATGAGCTGTTTCACTGGGGGAGGGGGGTGGTATTGCTGTGCAATGTTTTCACTAAGAAGGTAAATGGTGGACCAGGGAATATGCTTAGGAAGCACTGAGATGAAAAAGATGAAAAAGATGGCAAGCACACAAGCCTAATTTACCCACAAAGGAGAAGACGAGGGAAGACATCCCTTTTTGCTCAATACTCAAAGGATGTCTGAAAGCATAGGAGAATACTGCATTCTTCATACCTTCTAGGAAAAGTTAGGCTAAGCTTTAACAGGGGAGTATTTTTTAACTCCAGAGACCAGGAGATCTGGTTTCTCTCACTGGTGCATTTTTACCAACAGCTAAAGATATGCTTGATAAGAATGACATAACTGTTGCTAGCTCTAAGTTCAATTAACTGACCTCTCCCTCCTTTCTCTTTTCTGTCTACACCTGCCARCAAAGTCAGTAGCAATGTTTTAATTTGTTTTAAAATTCTCTGTAATCTAGTAATCACTATAATATCAATGCCAGTAGGAAGGAATCTCAAACAGACCAATAGAGATGTAGAAATTCAGCTGTGAAAACATGTCCTGGGCAAATGAGGTGGGTTTCAGGGCAGCAGAAAGGACTTCACTGACTTCAGCACTCAATTAAAAATGTCTTACACTTGTCTGAACTTAAYTTCCAAGCAACCCTGTTCCATACCATGAAAATTCCTTATTTTCTGAGTGCAACTCTCACTGCAAATGTGCCTCCAATGTGTGGGATCCCGTGTGTGGAACCAATGGAATCACCTATGTTTCGGCATGTCTGGCTGGGTGTGAGACTTCTGTGGGACATGGAAAGAACACAGTAAGATCCTGCTTTGGCTTCTGAGGTTTTCTAACAGCTTATTTTCCATGTAACRTCAGGGATTTAGTAGGATGATGCATTTCAGGGAAGTTACTAGGGACCAATCAGTAAGGTATTTTTGATTTCTGGCTACAAACAGGACAGAAAAGAGAGATTTCTCTGAGTTTTGGCACATTGAGCAAAAATCCCTAGCTCCTTATTGTAGATATTAACTTCCATCTTCTCTAGGTTGAGCACAAGAGGGGGAAACACAAAATYGAATTATTTACGTTTCCTGAATTTTGTCCATGCTTTGCCTTTCATAAACCTCATTTTGGCTGCACTGCGGTTTCACCCAACAGCTGAAGTACAACTAAGACAGAGTAGTATCTTCCCTGATATTGATCATTAATGTTTAAGTATAAAAAATGGTTTAAGGAAAGGCAGCTTGTTTCCCCCATGTGAGACTCTGGCTTGTTTTTCTGTGTGACTGATTTTTGTTTGGCACAGAATTCTGGGGATAATYCCCAGAGTCCCAGTGACAAAGCTCCAGCCCATGGATGTAAACTTTCATTGGGCTGTGCCATTTGCATGTTTGCTGATGCCAGGTGATCATTCCAGAAGAGACATGATCTGAAGCTGTCTCTTGTACTCACTTTTTCCTTCAACATAATCCCCATTCCATAATCCCCATTCCATAATCCCCATTCCATATGCAGTGTCCTACGAAAACTGTTGTGTGTCTTCCAGGTCTTCCATAACTGCAGATGTCTTGAAATCAACAGTTCATGGACAGGAAACAACTCTGCCACCTTGGGGCAATGTCCAAAAAGTGAAGATTGTTCGAGGAATTTCATTTATTACACAGTAATACAAGTGATAGGTGGCTTYTGTTACGCCCTGGGAGGCACTCCTGCATACATGATTATGTTTAGGTGAGTACAACTGGGTACCAAAGGTGGAGGCTTTCCAGTGAGGCTTTCAAAGTCATGTTTGTTTCTTTCCCTTTGGAAAAAAGGATTTTCTAGCTCATTAGGAAGTGGAGTGGTAGGACAAGGAGTAATGRGAAAGTTTAGGTTAGAAGAAATTCTTCCCAGTGAGGGTGGTGAGGCTCTGGCACAGGTTGCCCAGAGAAGCTGTGGCTGTTCCATCCCGGGCAGTGTCCAAGGCCAGGCTGGATGGAGCTCTGAACAATCTGGGATAGTGGAAGGTGTGCCCATGGCATGGTTTTGGAACAAGATGATCTTTAAGGTCTCTTCCAAACTAAACCATTCTGTCATTCTATGGTTCTGTAATCCTTTTTTTCTGCTTGGATTTTGGAATATGTCCTTTTTTTCTGCTTGGATTTTGGAACTGCCATGCATTTGATGGGATTTCTGGATGTGTTAAGGATATGGCAGAGGCTGGATACATAATCGATTCAAGATCAGATAGATGAGCACATTGCCAGGAGGCTTTGTGCTGTCCAAGATGTGTCCTTGTACAGATGAACTCTATTGGAGCACAGAAAGATGCTGCACTAATCCTGYTGCTTGCACCTCTTTTGTCTCAGGGCAATAGAATATTTCCCAATAATTGAGTAAAGTATTCCATCAAGTGGGGGAAATGTATGCCACACTTAGGGCAGCGGGAAAGCCTGTTTCAGTAAGGTAGGGACAGACTGATTATGACTTTAAAACTTCACTTCCTTAATTATGCTCAATGAATGGATTTACCATGAGCTAGGTGATGGAAATCAGTAGATTAAATCACCTTTTTCATACCACTTAACACACTTCAGCAGAAGAAGGAAGCATGCTTCTTCCAAATTTTGGCTTTCTGTTGACAAGAGCATTAAATTCAGGTTATTAACAGCAGTTAAATAGGTACATCCAAGCACTAGATGGGCCAACACTTCTCACTTATTCCTCTCTTTTTTCAGATGTGTTCAGCCAGAGTTCAAGGCTCTTGCAGTTGGCATTTATACCCTCGTTATGAGGATGCTGGGTAAGAGAAATCCTTGCAGAGTCCAATCCACCCTGGGGCTGCTCTTGCGGCGTGAAATCACCACTAAGAAAATGTAAAACTGATTTCTAAGAAGAGGTCCCTTCCTGTGAAATCTGGTGACATGTTGGCCTGTCTCCTTGCAGCTGGGATTCCAGCACCAGTTTATTTCGGTGCAGTGATTGACAAGACGTGCTTGAAATGGGGAAGCACCAGCTGTGGGAAGCGAGGGGCTTGCAGGCTCTATGACTCCAATGCAAACAGGTAAAGCAAATCAGGGCACAAAACCCCTCTCTTTGGAGAGAGATGCTTTGTTCTCTTACGCTGTAGTGTTTGATCCAAAATCGTGATCAAATTAACTCTGGGCTCAGCCTTAAGTCATTCCAGAATTCCTGAAATTAAAAAAATCTCAAGATCAAATGTTAAAGCTCTCAASTTTTTAGTCAATGTTTATGTTGTGCAAAAGAAATTTAATATCCATTACAGAGATTTCTGGAATTAATTGTGTATTTTTCATATACTTAGAGGCAATCGAAAAGACATAGCACTTTAGGACTTACCACAAAAAGGAAAGTTACCCAATGAACCTTATTTGCAGGTTGTGTGTTCACAGTGGCAAGAACGTTAACTTTGTGCATTGGCAACTTTCGAGAGAAAGTCCATGAAAGAATATTTTGTACTGAGTAGCTGTAGGTGTTGGTGAAACCCTAACTCTGTCAGTCTCCTGGAGGAATATTCCATAGATTTTTCTCAGTTTCACWCAAGCCTTGACTACTTCTGATGTGTTTTTTTTTATTTTTACACTCAATAGACCACTCTGGTGACCTCCAAATATTTCTAGTCCTAAAGAGCTCAAAGTCTTGAGGTGATCCAAAAATCTTTTTTAAAAAGGAATAAAAGATGAGGAGAGTTTCACTTTGCAATTATCTTCATAAGCAAAAAGAATTTTATCAATTCTTTAACAGAAGTTTTTGCAAGTAAAAATGTCCAGTCTGTGGTATCATTCATAAAGAATGAGTTTTAGTGTCTTCCTCTAAGCTTTTTTTGGTATATGAAAGCACTTTAAAAGCCATTAAAGTGATTTTCTTCAGTGTGTTTGAAAACTTCAATGCCTGACCCAACCTTCTATGCTCTGYCCCACAGGTATGTCTTCCTTGGTTTAGCAGCAATTTTGAGAGGTCCTTCCTACTTGATTGGAATAATTTTTTATATATTGATAAAGAAACACTTTCAAAATAAAAACTCCAAGCCTCTAGAGAATGGACAAGAAGATGCTGCTATAAATAAAGAAGACAATTGCAAGATTAAGGAACGTTTTCCAGGTTCTTCCGAGGCAGAGAATGAATCCTCTATTTAGAAAGCAATTTAGAGCAGTGGCATGTGAACAGGGTCAGCTTCTTATCATTCACAATGCTGTGAGTAGCTAAATMATAAATAATAACACTGTACAGGAAGTATAACTAATAGCAAAACTGCAAACAGCAACAATAAACACTAACAAACAACTATGCAAGTGCCTTATGTGTACCTGGTTACCAGTAACGGAACAAGTTACACAAACTGAATCAAATTCTCAGCAGACTAAGAAAAAACTCTCTTGGTAGTTCTCACAGAGCCAGTCTGGCTTTTTTTTTGTGGGGTCAAAGACGCTGCCATAACATCCACATGCTAAAGCCCCACAAATCCTGCACGCAGACCCATGAGGCGGACTGACACAGGATAAACAAGCTCAAGGCTAAGAGCAGATTTCCGATTCCATCAAATTCATCCAGCATTCACAGTAARCCAAAGCATTTAAGCTAAACACCTCATCTAATTCCATCATTGCAACTGTTTTTCATCTCTAAATTGACAAAAGCAGTATTTTTCCAAGAAGCGTTTCATCTTACCTCAGATAAAAAAGTTATGTCTACTTAAAACTACAAACTATCATAAAGACAGTAATTTTTAAAGGTCTTCGAGTCGTGGAATTTTATTTAAAAATACTTTTATTTTTTTTAAATTTAAGTGATTCTGAAACACAAGAACTACTCGCGGCTGTGTTGCGATGCCACGCCGTGTCCGGCAGAGGGCGCTCAAAAGACAGCGTTCCCCATAATGACCATTCCCAACTGTCGATACGTTTTTCACAAATTTTGGTTATTCCCGGAGAAGTTCATCATCAGRAAAAACACCCATCTGTGTTTTCACACACCTTAAAATTCCCCCGGCGTGAGCCTTTAGCTCATATTCTCAGAGCTGCTTTTGTGTATTTGTAGGTTTACTTTCACCGTCACTCAGAGCTTGACAACTTGTTATTACTTTAGATAAAAAGATGAGCACTTGAACACCATTTCACAACAGGACGGTTGATACTTTAAATAGATGCTCAGGGCTCAGTGGGACGTGCTTAACAGACATGTTAGGGTTTTTTTAAAAACAGTATACATTGAGCAAAATGCTGAATTGTTCTGAAATTAATCTTGTCTGTCATGACAGTCACTTAGCAGTGATTGCAGCAGCTGCAGGGAGAAGAATTGAACTTTTTTCCAAATGAAGTGATATATACTGAAGGCAGAGATTCTCCACCATCAGAACTAGAGAAATTCTTCTTTATTCATCTTTATCCTGTAGAAGAGGAGGTTTGGGGGGGACCTTCTCATGCTCCAAAACTGTGACAGGAGGGGGCAGCTCCCAGAGAGGCGGTGGAGTCACCTCCCCTGAAAGAAACACACCAAAGRTGATGTGCTATGAACTGAAAAATAAACTCACTATGGTCAGGGCTTGCACCATGAATGAGAGGAAAACATAGAAAAAGAAGAAAAGTTTTTTCCTGTCTTGCTGCTTTCTGTGCCTAAAGCACAAGAAAATAATTTTTGTGCTTTCTATCAGGGCAGGTTTAAAAAACTGTGTGGAATCTTTCCCACTTTTTAAAAAGYAGATGATGTCCAAAATAAATACAGTAACACTTTTTCAGCTAAGCATGTTTTGCTTAAGGTGTTTCCCTTTTTTTTTTTTTTTTTTTTTTTTTTTTTTTTTTTTTTTTTTTTTTTTTTTTTTTTTTTTTTTTTTTTTTGTGGTACTTGCCACCCCATGGATGTTGCCATAGTTTTATTCTGGAGTAGAATCTACAGGCAATAAAATATATCACAGACATAGAACACAAAGACAAAAAAAAAAATCAGTCAATAACAAGGCATCTACTGATACAAACCCATCAGCAGTGAATAATCTTTGTCCAAACTGGRAGGTGAACTCGTTAGTTGTCATCTAAAGCAGTCTTAAGTATTATCACCATTCTTTTTAAAAATTTCTTAATTTATCAAGTGGATTTTTTTTGCAAGATGCATTGTACCCAGTGCAGCAGAATAACAGAACTGATTTCAGTTTCAAACACATGCATTTTCCTTTCTAATTAAACTCTTGCAATTTAAAAAATGCCACAAATTTAACACATCCGTGTGAAATGTGAAAACATTCGGGACACCCCAGAGTCTTGTGCAAGCCCTCTCTGAGTGCCCTGTTGGATTAGGGTCACAACCTGACCAGGGATGGATGTTGTGTTCAATTCACTGCAGGGATCAGTGTCTTGTGTGCAGTCAGATCTCTCAAGTCTTTCAAAATGTCAAATTTTTCACTGCATTCACCTGAAATCCTAGCAGTTATYGATTATTTTTAAAAGATACCTGCAGTGATATCACTAATTAGTTTTCTTAGGGCTCCTTCTCATGCATGCTTTCTGGAATTCCTTACTTACACTAAGTAGCTGCAAGTATTTACTTGCAAAAGCTCCTTAGTTTCCAATTATTCATACTATTCTTTCTTTTTTCCCCTTCTTGAAAACAGATTTTGAAGGAGATTTCAATAGCTGACTCATTTCTGAATCATCATTAATTTCAGCCCACTAGTCTTTTTTTAATCCTCATTTTAATACACAGGATTTAAAGTTGTTTGTTGTTTTCCTTGACTTTAGGAATGCATTGAGTTGRTTAAAAAGAAGCATTTTGGAGGGTAAGAAATGGTTTTGCCATCCAGGTCTCACAAATGTCCTTATTYCAGCCCCATTTGGCAAAACATTCAGGGATATAGGAAATTCAACAGCTTGAGGTCCTGGAAGCATTAATAGGTCTGGAAGTCCTGTTATTGGGCCWGTTGTCATTATCTCTATATTAATTATGCTGCTGGAGAGAATTTGCAGCCTATCTGAACTTACAAAAAATGTCAATATTGGCATGGAAAGAAAAAAAAAGGCAATGCATGGAACAAATATGCTCCTGTTGATCCTTAAAAGATTTGAGAGGACTGAAYATTTTAACAAATGCAAAATTGCAGAACAAAGCTGACATAGCAGCAGCTACTTACGGAAGGATGGATGGGCCAAAATCAGAAGAAAAATGTGTCAACTCAATGAGTTATCCAAATTATTTTATCTCCTRAAAGACAAGAATTGGTGAAAACGTKTMTCAGAACACAGTGCAGAGAGCATACATGGGCAGTCTCTGCAAGACTTCAGCTCTTAGGTGTTATACTGCAAGCTTAATTCAGTAAAGAAAAATAACATGGAAATATAAGGAAMAGAACTGATCACAGTAGCGAGACTRAATTGGTCCAACATTTGGTATTAACAATGAAAATCTGCAAACAATCCAGCCCAGCTGATCCAAAAAAAAAGGGGGCCTCTGGGTAGGGAATGCATGCAGGGCTAGGATTGTTTGTGTTGATGCTGGACTGAGTCCCTGCACTGTGCAGCTTGAAGGAGAAAATCCTGTTAAAGAATTACTCCCCTACTTGTAATCACCTCTTTCTAGGTTGCTGCAACTTACCCTCTACAGCGAGAGCTCAATGGTCAGCAGTAGCTGGTTTTGTTCCTTTCTGTTCCTCAGTTTTCCTCTCAGAAGTTGTCTTCTGGGACCTACAGAAAACAATGGAAATTGTGGTGTTTCCACCAAACTTTCAATTAGTACCTTCRTGTGTTAGGTCTTCATCAACACCAWGGAGTCAGAGAACAGAGAAAAACTGAGCTGCAAATAACTATTATATATTAGCACATAAACACTGGAATGATCTGACATGAGAAGGAGTGTTCTTTATCTTCCAAAACTTTGCTTGGAGGATCTGTTACCCTCAAGAAAAAAAATGTAGACATTTTTTGGCACATTGAAGCTGAGCAGACTACCTTGGCATCTGGGATRTCTGCATTCACTTCCTTGCTCTGTTACAGTCTTATTTCTTTGGTTAAAAAATGCAACCTAGGTAAAATAGCATTTTCCAAGCACTTATAAACCAGACTTAAACTCCTAAGYCAGAATTTTTATTTCAGGGTACTTTATAATGGCATCTCAAAGCAGGCAGGCTCCAAAAAGCTTCACTCACAATCAATAATTAAACAGGACCATTTAAGTGCTTTGAAAACTTCCATTTAAAATACTTACATGACAGKAAACAAACAAGAAAGGAAGTGCTTCAGGAGGTATTTCCTACTCCAAAGAGATACAGATTCAAAAATAAGGATGTTATATTATTTATTAACTCTTAYTGAGTTGTTCCCTCATTCTGGATGAATTTTGCATGTCTGGAAAATGGTATTATAGCTTATAAGTATTTTGGAAACATTATTTTTATCTATAGAGTAGTTTTTGCCTGGAGACAACCGTTCTGCCCTGGGAATTTAGCTTTAATTCATTTAGCTTCAGATCACAGTAGTTCTGAACATATCCTTCCCTTCCAGTTTTCAGCACAGGGTTTTGGCTTTCAGTCCAAACATTCCCCCCAAATCTGTAGCAGGTGTTTTTTTTCAGCCCTGAAGTGCCCAGGTGGCAGCTGAATTCAGTAGTTTAAGCTCACTCAGCTGTGACCATTCCTGTGACTGCAATGTAAATCTCCTCTTGTTTCATGTACTGATTTATAACTTTATGATCTGGCCATTTTTCCAATCAAAATAAGGTCAGGTATTTGCAGGCTAAAGCAAATACCAGAGTGGAAGAGTCAGGGATTGGCAAACATTCATTATCTTCAGAGGGGTTGAACCTCTTTGTGTGCGTACTCTGAAATGACAATTAAAAAAACCCTGAAAATAATTAAATAATGAGGTGTCCTGTTTTGTTTTTTTTTTTTTAAAGAAATGCTTTGCACAGTGAGCCTCGTACTAGATTTTTTTCAGACTGCTGAGTACCAATGATTTTAAACTCAAAATTGTTATCCAAATTACCKAAAACAGGACACCCAAAAATGAAAWTCTTCCTCTAAACTTATTATMATTTTTTAAAYATGCAGATTCATACTTACAAGCATTGATGGGAAACCTTTTCACAGTCTCCTAAAGCCAATTCTCCTCTTCATTTGCAATTTTACTCATGTGCTGACATGTTCCACTCTGCAAACCKGGTATCCTGGTGAGCCATTCTCCAACAGTTACAATGTTATATATGGCCATTATAATCCTGTGTGATTCATACCTTCTGCTGGCTACAAAGAATAAAATTCTATACTGAAATATATCTCTCTGTTGTGTTTAGGAGATGGTTTTCTCACCCATGCACCTGCAGCTTCAAAAAAAAATATTGAAGCAATCAATACAGAAAACCTGTTGGGACCTCTGAGATACGTCAGATCCTATTATTATAATTATTATTACTATAACCTGTTATTAGTACTGGAGTAATATTTCAGGTTTCATTGTCAGTTAAGCCAGGACTCAGCACAAAGTCTGTGATTACATGACCTGATGTAATACTAATTTTAGAGGCAATAATATGTAAYATCAGTGCTCCATTGATAAGATGATATTAAAATAAATATGCACTGAAATGAGCTTAAGCCATTTATGGTTTTTGAAGATAACAATGACACTCATTCATTTGTGCAGCAATATCTCCTTCTGAGAAACATGAAACTCTTCTGATGATTTCACCTACCTGGTGATTTTAGAGGAGAAAATGCTGCATTTTATACAAATGCTTTATAGAGCAACACAGCTGAGYAGATGAATTATTTAGGTTTGACAGTCACTGGCTCAGAATGTCTCTGGTTTAAGATACAGATATGTTATAAGAATTTTACCAATACTTACCAGATATTTTTCCTGCAACATATAATGCTTTTTCTGACYAAATCTCAGAGATTCCATGAGAACATTTTGTCTCTACTTGTATTTCTCTGCTAATAATTACTGTATTGCCCTTCATTTAAGTTCATTCTACTGATCTACAGAATTCTGATGAGCAGTTGCTTCCTCAAGACTTATTATTTAGTTTTTCACTAAGAGTGGTAATCACATTACAGCATGTTTAAAACACCTAACTAAAAAAACAGCACYTCAGTCCCATTGGAAAATGATCCCCAACTTGAACTGTGATTTAGTTATGTTTATGTAGTTCAGAATAAATGCATTCATTAATTAGAAAATAAGATATGTAAATAACACTGGAGAAAAAAAAAAAATGTGATTCAGATTTCCAGTTTCAGATAGAAAAAATTTTGACCATTATTTCAAACTAGAGGAAGGCAAAATGACAATATACTCCACAGTGAAAACTGGTACACTAAATCTAATGTTACCTTTCTCCTATAATATAAAAACTTTTGGAATGCTTTATATTTAAGTTGACAGCCTGAAGTATTTTCTGTTTATTCTGCTGCAGCTAGTCATCTATTCCCAACTTATTTTTGTGCCACAATAGATGAGAGTTGTTGATTATGGGGACAMAAAAGCCATAGGAGGGCTTGATCTTTGTAGGGTACATGATCCTAATGGATACAGAAAACTGTGGGTTTAGGGCTGCTGAGGGTTTTTTTTCTATTTCTTTGATAAACAACTAGAAAACATCATAAAAACACRTAGTCATAGGTCATTATGTCTACTTGATTGTATATCTAAAAGCAAAGAAATGCCAAATAACTGAGCTGTCCTCTSTAGTTATTCTGACAGAAGGACTTCTTTGAAAATACCATTAAAGACCTTTTTGATATACGCAGAGTTGAGTAACAACAAGGCTCATGCCCTTAAACCTCCCCCTGTCTGATGAAAACTCACTGGTTTCTGCATTTGTCCACTGATTTCAGTGGAGTTATCCCGATTTATGGCCCATCAAGCTGTCTGTAATGATCCCTTAACTACATGGTTTGTAGTTTGCATTCAAAAGCATGTCTGGCTTGGGAGAGTTGCAAATGTGCCTCCAAAATGGCTTTCCTGGTTAACAATTTATCTTACCAGCTTGGAAGACCACAGGTTTTCCCTCCTTCCTGGAGGATTTTCCCAATGATGGAGCTCAGAGATGACACAGGACAACAATACCAGTTTTGATCCTGGAGTCAGAAACGTGACTTTGATTGCAAACCCAAGTCCCAGGGACCCCCCTGCCTCTCATTCGGGTGAAGTTTTGCCTTTGGAGCAGCAGGAATTGGAAGGGAGAATGTTGTTATTTCTCCAGTGTGAGAAGCAAGAGGGTAAAAAGCTTTTGGAAAATGCCACTCAGTTGGCCACCTATTTAATTTTTTGCATRTTCCATGCTAGTAGCTTGTTGAAGAACAAGTAATCCCCTTGAAACTTCTACTTGCTGCTCACAGGGGAGTGCTTAGATTTACACTAAAGAAACACAGGAAAATGAGACATCCTTGGAATTGTCAGAKTAATGCTACCTGTGGCAGGGCTTGGGCTATTATTGATTTGGGACCGTTATGAAGAATGATGTTAATTCTTATTTGTTAGGAAAACCTCGCTTTACTAAGTTGCATCTGGGGTAAATATCGGGATATGAATCACCAGATCTGACCAGAATCTCATTTCCAGTCTGACATCAATTATCAACAYACCTTTGATAAAACGTTGCCTCCTGGGAAAATCAAGATGCTCCTGTCAAAAAAAACCAAACCCTGTAATATAAAAAAACAGTGTACAGAAATAAATATCAAAAAAACAGTAAAAGGGGAATGATGTTGGTATGAGTCACCTGACTGAGTCTATGTCTGGCGCAGAGCAGGAGTGTTTCTGGAACTGCCAAGRTATTTATTCAATGTTAAAATACTGTTTACAGAAGGAGAATGACACACCATGATTTTCTCTGTGTACAATTCCTGGGGTTTCTGGAACATGGACTTTTCTTTAATAATTTCCAGACCTTGAAGTAATATKATTTTCTTCTGTACTAGAGTGCCTTTCATTTGATCTCTTATAACAGACACACCTTGCCCATACCTGCTGGAGGTTTATAATCAGAACTGTGAATGTAAAAAAACATCTAAATGCACTGGGCATTGTGTTTAAGCAATAAAATGCAAACAACTCCAACCCCAAAGGCCAGGATATAAGGAACTTCCTTTCACTCAGTATCATACCAATCTTTTCTCCATCCCTATTCTTGCACTTGCATGGGGCAGATGGTGGAAGAAAGGTCAAAAAAYCATTTAATATGGAGAATCCCTCCCTTTAGCCCTCTGATCTGCTGCTTTCTCAGATAAAGTGTGGTAGATTATGATATTATAGTGCTCTATTCCATATTCTAAAGAAAGTCTAAAATTGGAAAAGAAATTTTATTTCCTAGTTTTAGTTCTCTGCACAGCACTGCAGGGAGAAGATATGCCCTCCAGAAAATAAAGCAAAATGCCTGTTGTGATGAAGACAAAATCTACAGTTATCTTACAAATAGGTTTGGTCCTATAGCAAAGGTACAYCCTGAGGGCTGTCAACAAAATATCACACTAATAGTATTTTTAGAGACCTTTTCCTCCATTTTCATAAAAGTTGGGAGCTTCCTTTAACAAAGCTTCTCCCTGGACAAGGCTGCCTGTGGAAAGCTGTGAATCTTCAAGTTTTCAGTACTCTATTTCAATGTTTACTGAAGGTTCCTTAAACAAGGAGGGAAATTTATATATATGTAGTACAAATACAGTGGTCCTTCAGAAAAGAACAACCTCCCTTCCCTCCACACTAACACAAAAAAAAAAAAAAAAAAAAAAAAAAAAAAAAAAAAAAAAAAAAAAAAAAAAAAAAAAAAAACAAAGAAACTTAAATACCTATTTAAACACCTATTACTTTATTGGATCAGTTCAGAGTAATCTTTCTCAAATCCATTACTGAGATGTACTGCAAAACTAATACACCACTTTCTTCATTTGCTTTCCACTTGGACTGTCCAACACGTCCAAGCCAAAGCCCAGAGCTGCAGTTTGAAGTCACAATGTTCACTGACAGCCCCAGGGGTCTCACCTGGGCGTGGCACATGGGACCAAATCTGGAACAACGAGCTTTGGTCATGAACCCCACGGCAAAGGCCTCCAGAGAAGCCCAGGKGAAGCTTGACTGGCCATCTACAGCTGTAGGACTAAATACAGAGCAAGAGGACTTGGAATCAACCCGGTGAAAAATGTCAAAGCAGCTTAGTGTGGATTTCTTCTTTTTAATTTTTCAATCATCATCAAATTTATGACACTTGCAAAATTTTGGCTTGTCCTACTGCCGGTCTAGAAAGGGACTGAGAGCAAGAGCATGGGAGAGTTCCCCAAAATTTTGAACACCTTTTCCCCTTATTGTTGTTTCAGATGAGAAAGAGGATAGGRTAAAGCAAATAAAATGTCCATGTTTCAAATATATTTTTTGAGCTCCCAAAATGGAAACTAGTTGTTGAAGTCAGTAATTGAACTCCTTTTGTGCTCAGAAAAACTGAAACATAGGCAAAGTTACAAAAAGACCTTGTTTCTTTTTTACATGTAAGTTTCTTCACTCTCCTCTGAGGTTCTCGAACCAGGAAGAATTTCTCTTTTGTTGCCAGCATCCAGGTCTTTGCTGGTTGATCTTTCTGCATTTTTAATATCTGTCATCTCTTTGYCATCTGGTTTGAAGCGTTTCATAATTAAAATAGAGAGCACTATGTATAAGAGACAGCATCCTGCCCGTAGTCCTGCAACGAGGCCAAGATAGACATTCCTAGGGGGAAAAAATGGGACACAATACATTTATATTAAYAAAGCTTTCCAATTCTGTATGGAACCAAGTAAGATATAAAAAGCAGTTTGACAAAACCATCTATTCTCAGCCAGGTATTGCCTCATCTTTTAAAAGAAGAAATAACAGGCAGAAAGCAAACGACCTCATGATATTTAGCCCCAGAAAGGCTCTAATCAGGTCCCAGACTTACAGCAGAAATGTCAGCAGTGTGCTGCCATTYAGCAGACTCTATTTTAGGGCTACAAAAGAGGAGCTGCTCCTGCTGGGGCTTTTTGCCTATTGTCCCAGTCCTTCTCCAGCTCCTCACTCAGTGCTCCTGGCCACAGTTCTCCTGTCACTTGCATCCTCCCTCCAAGTGGATTTTGTGAGGTGTCTTACACAGTAGGAAGCAAATAAATTAGGGATGAGGGAAAGAATCTTTAGAGCTACGAGTACTCCACAGCTTTCCAGCATCCCGCAAAGCCAAAGTGTCACAGAGTTACTCGCTGCACTTATTTTATTATTCAGTGCAGGCTACAACAAAAGAACAAATTATAGTGACTTAAGGCAGTGTCTGCAATTTTGGATGYCAGATTGAATAGCAATTATTTGGCTTATTTACCCATTAAGATCTAGTCACAGTGAGGAGCTGTGGTGCTGTTAGTACCCTGATCAGTCTACAGACAGCTGACATGAGGAATATTCAGACTCCCAGATTCCCAAACCTTAATGAGGATTCAGCTCACCTGAATTCTTTTGTGTCATAAACCCGGCAAGATCCAGATCCCCCACAGCTTTTTGTCCCCCATTTCAAGCAGGTCTCGTCTATCAAGGCACCAAAATAAATCGGGGCTGGGAGTCCTCCTGTGAAGAAAATTCTCATTACATGATCTCAGGCATGGAGRTGTCATCATTTATTCTCATGTAAAGGAATGAGGGAGACAATCTCCAGGTTTCTGATTTATGCCCGCATAGAATGGGACTAAACATACAGTTCCTGCTTTGAGATTCCAAGATTTGTGAAAATGTTTAAGCAAATACTTAAAGGGAATTGAAACTCCYTTTAAGCAAGTATTTAAAGAGATGATTATAGCGTAATAATATCCAGAAAGGGAAATGTCAGCAATTCCCTTTAATGACATTTTTATTAGAAGTATAACTTCCATTGTTTAAAGAAATTATATTGCCAACATTTCTTTTGCAGCCCCTAGTGTGGAATTACATGTCATGACATATTAATATTTATGTATACTGATGTATCTACTCAGATATTACACGACCCCATTTGCCATTAAATATGATTTGTGGAGTGCAAAYGGCTGAAATTAAGCACTTGCTCCAAAGAAACTGGGTAATAAGTGTATTAATTATGTAGCACTGAAAGAATTTCTTTTAGACAGACAATAATGCTTTAGGATAATCAGTAAGYTGTTTGAGGGAGAGTATGCAATTTTGTGAAGTAAACTGTCTCATAAAAACAGAAGAYTGATTCTCTGCAGTGTTCAGMTAAAATAGGGAGCTTGGAAAAGAGMTCCAAATGACTACYTGGGCTTGTCTGCAAGGCAGAGATTTCAAAGTCAGCARACAAGGGAAGATGAAGCAAGGTTTGCTTGAGGCAAGGCAGACTATGTGTCTAAATACTTAAATGRTTATTTATTGAAAATAAACTCAAGAAACAAAATAATAGACTAAGTACATGGGTGCTTTAAGTGAATAATGGTCAGCAAAAGGGAGCACAGTGTTAAGGATATGCAGACTAATCAAGCTCAGATAGCTGTGTCCACAATTAAAAGAAAAAAAAAAAAAGACATTCAAAAGTAAAATGAAATTTTACTTCAATGAAATTTTTTTCCTTCCTTTGCCTAATTCATTTTCTGTGTAGAAAAAAAATCTGAAGAGATAATCATAATATATAAAKACATACCAGGAAATACATTGCAAGCTCCTCCAAACATTTTGAAATTTATAGACTGCTTACTAAGAAAAAATTTTGGAAAATTTCTTTTGTTCTTCTCTGGAGCAAGGGCATTGCACCGGCTTACTTTGGTCTACCTCTTTTTCTTCTTTCACCATCCACTTGAAAACCACAAATTAAGACTTACCTAGTACTCTACCACCCAAAGTTTCTATCCCAACAGCAAAGGATTTCAGGTCTGGAGAAACAGATCTGGAAAGGAGACAAAAGCAATTTGTTGAGGACCAGAGTAATGTAGCTACAGCCATGCTGTGAACATCTGCA